>NC_091345.1:227500-307500 GCF_038502225.1 Cherax quadricarinatus | reverse complement strand
CAAATCTAATTTGCATTTTCCATTAAGAAACATCAGCTTTAATGATAAATTGAAGTTAATTTTCTTGTTATCTCAACAAGACCAGTATATCCTAAAATATACTAGCATATTAAGTTTGAAGTTGCTCAAGTGTTGTGTTGAAGTCAGTAAGACGAGACATTCAGAACGTATTGCATGAAAATCAGTATTTCGAAATTTGTATTCAAACGACAAATTGGAACCTACATAGACCAAAATCAATTAAAAAATTCTCTAAGGAACATTGTTCAGCTCTTGGTTTGATTATGCATTCTGTATATATACATATTTTTTTTTTTATGGTGTTAAAGCACATAGATATTAAGGAGACATAAAGGATGATAATTTAAATTTAACCGAGGGTAACACAATGAAGTCAAACATGTTTAAAGAATATTGATACCCGAATGTTGAACAATTGTCTATTTTTTCAATTTGTCTGTTTTCTTAACCATTTATTTACATCCTGTCAGACATAGCAACATCATCGGATCTTGATGCAGAGAATTCTTCAGAGTTTGCCTAACCTAAAGGCACGACCTACTTCCACTAGCGGGTTTCTCCACTGGTCACTCCGCCTACCACTGCTCCACCTCATCTGTCAGCGGTATCTAAGTCCCATCTTCGTGAATATTTTACAATTTTATCAAGATTGATGAACTGAACCAGTCGACTCCAGGCTGAAACACTGATTTCCTTAAACTCCTCCTCATCTTCCATCTTTTTCTGCAGTAGACTGAAGGAGCCACTGGCTGGCAAAATGTTTCCAGGATAAGAGTACCCAAATGTTGCACTAGTGTCCCATTTATTAACTGTGATGATTATAATGTTAATGAAGATGGCAACAATAACTACAATGGAGACAATGGTACCAACGATATCAGTTACGATGACAGCAAAAAGTGACTATGATAATAAGAGTTACGATAAAACAATAAACAACAGTGATGATTGCAACAATGGCGATGATGACAAATAATGACAGTGACTGAAGCAGTGACAATGATGATGATAACAATGCTTATCATATAGTTACTAATAAAAGCAGAGGAATTGGTCAGCAACAGAGTAGAGGGCTTGGAAAGGACTTGAGCTAGAGTTCACCACAGCCATGCTGATGTGGGATTCATCTGTACAAACTTATATTTATGGTCACAGTACCATGCTGACTTCCTTATGGTGTGCAGAAATATATCTAGTTGGATAAAAAAATTTTAAGGCCAGCTGGTCGAGTAGTTAACGCACTGGCCCGTGAAGTTTAAAACTCACTTGCAGTGGGTTCAAAACCCACTCGTTCCGTGTTTATTGGTAATCGTGTTATTATGATTTCATGAGTAATTATAAAAGTGTGTGATGAGGAAGGTTTCAACAAGAGTGCGTGTTTAGTACGTGCTGGTTCCACAAGTTCAAAATGTGCAAATGGTTGCATAATAATAAGTATTCTGGTGACAGGGCATCAGCTGCTCACATGGCTGCAGATAAAGCATCTCCTGAACTAAAGGAAAATATATCTGAGCGTAACAATGAGGTACAGCAAGTGTTTAATGCTGCGAGAAAAAACTTTATTGGAAGAAGATGCCAGTGATTACTTATATCAACCAACAATGAATATGATAATGGTATACAATACCGGCAAGTTGACAAGTAAGACACATGTGCAACAGTTGCACATGTGTTTTATTTATGAAACTGTCGGTGAAATTAGCAGTGTGTTAAGTGTAACTACACACGAAAAGTGACGCATAAACTTGTTGCAGCAAAGGACGTCGACTCAGACATTGGAGTACTAGACTTTTGGCGAAATTTTACACTGTGGATGTCACTAACTATGTTAGAAGTGCGTGGAACAAGGTGCCCTAATCAACCTCAAATACTGGCTGGGAAAAATTATGGCCTATAACTTCACATATTTTCCCTCATTTGAGAGTCAGGTGCTTGAAATTGTTCTGCTGGCAAGTACATTGCCAGGTGAAGACTTTGAAGATATACACGAAGATGTTTATGAGCTCTTAGTATATGAAGAAGAAAGAAGTTCAGTGGAACTGTTGGCAAAGAGTTCAGTACTCAGGTACAGGTGAAACGAATAACAGACGAAGATGAGAAGGAAGAGACTGAAGAATAGCACTTAACATTACAACAGTTGCGTGAGAAGTTGCAGATCATGAAGCTGCAGAAACTCTCCAATGAAACAGTGCTGCTGATGATGCCTTTCCGTCAGCTGTATAAAGTGCTGCAGGGTAAAACAGATCAAAAACGCATTACAGAAATCCTTATCTCCAGCAGAACCATCGACATCAGTGCAAGAACCTCATTCATCTACCTCGACACACGATCCACAGCCCTCTACCATAGACCAGTAGGGACACGCTATACCTCTCCATTCCTTCAGAAACATTAACACACACCAGCAACCTTAATTTCGTGTAGGAAATGTTATTTAAATAAATTTTGCACCAATAAACAATGTATAAACAACGCTTCACTACATTCAAATAAAATTACATTTTTTTTTTAATTTATATTTCAAGACATTTTTTTTTTTTAATTTTTGGAGGTCTGACATATGTTATTTATTTCATTTACATTATTTTTCGATTAGACGCCATTTTCAAAAACATAATTCCCGTCTTAATGGACGGTCACCTGGTATATTATCTTATATGATCTCATTACATACGATGATTTGTGAATGCCTCTTCTGAATCTCTCAAGTCTTCAACGCTAAATTTAACTGCATTGGGAACATATGTCACACTCTTTTTTTTCAGCCGGATGCACCGAGTCGCATGCAAGTGACTGGGGTTATGAAATCTGAGGCAATGTTGATCGATCTTCCTGGTTATGCTGATCAATCTGGCTGGTGAAGTTGATTTGTTTTGCAAGTCAAGCTTATCTCTCTACCTGGTTAAGTTGATCTATCTGGCTAGTTTCGTTGATCTCTATGTCTGGATGTATTTACAAATCTCAAGATGAGACTAAAAATTGCTTTGGAAATACACATGTACTGGTAGAAAGGTGAGCATGAACACAGCTCTATACATAACCTGCTTCTGAACAGAGTGTGTACCAAGATCAATACATAGTGTCTCGTTCCTTGCAAAGATATATTCCTGAGAAAGAGACCACCAATCTTGAGTATATTTTTTTCTCTCCAAAGAGAGGCCACAGGCGTCCACTTCACTGTGTTATTAGAGAGACTTACGGTGCGACACCTTATAGATGTTTTAAGTTAAAAAAATAATTCACAAGGCAGTCCTAAGACCGAAAAAACAAAAGAAAAATAATTTACTCCATTCGTTCCATAACCCCGTGTTGCAAACAGTCTGGCATCCCGTGTTGCAAACAGTCTGGCACCCCCTGTTGCAAACAGTCTGGCATCCCGTGTTGCAAACAGTCTGGCATCCCGTGTTGCAAACAGTCTGGCATCCCGTGTTGCAAACAGTCTGGCATCCCGTGTTGCAAACAGTCTAGCATCCCGTGTTGCAAACAGTCTGGCATCACGTGTTGCAAACAGTCTGGCATCCCGTGTTGCAAACAGTCTGGCATCCCGTGTTGCAAACAGTCTAGCATCCCGTGTTGCAAACAGTCTGGCATCCCGTGTTGCAAACAGTCTGGCATCCCGTGTTGCAAACAGTCTGGCACCCCCTGCTGCAAACAGTCTGGCACCCCAGTTGCAAACAGTCTGGTACCCCCTGCTGCAAACAGTCTGGCACCCCCTGCTGCAAACAGTCTGGCATCCCCTGCTGCAAACAGTCTGGCATCCCCTGCTGCAAACAGTCTGGCATCCCATGCTGCAAACAGTCTGGCATCCCCTGCTGCAAACAGTCTGGCATCCACTGCTGCAAACAGTCTGGCATCCCCTGCTGCAAACAGTCTGGCATCCCCTGCTGCAAACAGTCTGGCATCCCCTGCTGCAAACAGTCTGGCATCCCCTGCTGCAAACAGTCTGGCATCCCCTGCTGCAAACAGTCTGGCATCCCCTGCTGCAAACAGTCTGGCATCCCCTGCTGCAAACAGTCTGGCACCCCCTGCTGCAAACAGTCTGGCATCCCCTGCTGCAAACAGTCTGGCATTCCCTGCTGCAAACAGTCTGGCATCCCCTGCTGCAAACAGTCTGGCACCCCCTGCTGCAAACAGTCTGGCATCCCCTGCTGCAAACAGCCTGGCATCCCCTGCTGCAAACAGTCTGGCATCCCCTGCTGCAAACAGTCTGGCACACACTGCTGCAAACAGTCTGGCATCCCCTGCTGCAAACAGTCTGGCATCCCCTGCTGCAAACAGTCTGGCATCCCCTGCTGCAAACAGTCTGGCACCCCCTGCTGCAAACAGTCTGGCATCCCCTGCTGCAAACAGTCTGGCATCCCCTGCTGCAAACAGTCTGGCATCCCCTGCTGCAAACAGTCTGGCACACCCTGCTGCAAACAGTCTGGCATCCCCTGCTGCAAACAGTCTGGCATCCCCTGCTGCAAACAGTCTGGCATCCCCTGCTGCAAACAGTCTGGCATCCCCTGCTGCAAACAGTCTGGCATCCCCTGCTGCAAACAGTCTGGCATCCCCTGCTGCAAACAGTCTGGCATCCCCTGCTGCAAACAGTCTGGCATCCCCTGCTGCAAACAGTCTGGCATCCCCTGCTGCAAACATTCTGGCATCCCCTGCTGCAAACAGTCTGGCATCCCCTGCTGCAAACAGTCTGGCATCCCCTGCGATAAAGGAACGGGAAATGGGGTTGGGGTCTCATCATCTCTATCTTTTTCCCGCTATCGACCAAAACAGCTTGGGCTCCTCGTTGCAAGTATTCTAAAACAGTAAATTGTTGTGTTTCGGTTGTTTGAAACTGACTTGAATGGAAGAAAAAGGATGAGACGTGGAATACTGAGAAAATCGTTAGACAGGATGGAAGAGCAAAAGAGTACGGAAGAGGCTGTTTATCACCGGAAAATCAAAACTGCTTAGTTCATGTGATGATCCAGGAATTTACAAGCTACAGGTACATTCATAAAAAAAGAAATCATCTCTCTCGTGGACTTAGTGCAAAAAAAAAAAATAATTTATTTAAATATGTGATTACGTGCAGCAAAATGAATTAAACTAACATAAAATGTTAAAAGGTTAAAATATGTATCATAATTTTAGCTAAATATTTTCAATGGTTTTAGAGGCACAGACACGTGAGAAATATAGTCATGTCATCACTTAGTACTTGCGACGATACTTTGGCGGACGCTTGGTGAGACTTGTGTACTGATTTGCCTAAAGCTAAACCTGAATTCAGTTTAGATGTGCTCATTCATCGTTAGTGCACATACTGTATTTAAAACTTATACATGTTGTAGCACATGCTATAAGTTCTGTATTGCTAACAGGTATTGTTGAAATACTTAATAGTATCTCAAGGGAACGAGTAGAGCAGAACTTAGGACACTAAAGGATCACACAGGAGGACTAGAGGTCAGGTTGCTTGAAGGATTACCCAGGGATAGGAGAGGTTAGGTCACTTGGAGGATCACCCAGAGGCACCAGAGATCAGGCAAGGTGATTTAAAAAATCACTCAAAGGCACCAGAGGTCAGATCACATAATAGATCACCTAGGATCAGCTGATGCCAGCTTCGTGGAGGCATCTCAGATAAGAAGTCACACACACTTGAGCTGCTAAATCTCTGCAATAAATTCACCCTAAGCCAGCAGATAGTTGACCCAACAAGACTGGAAAATGCGCTTGACTTTATTTTCATGAATAATGAAGACGTGGTACGAAATATCCCTGTGCATACTGGGGTGAAAGTGACAGTGTCACTTTCACATCTGCGAGGAAAATGATCAGATGGATAATGAGAACCTTTAAAACAAGGGATGCCGTACCAATGATGCCACTTGCTCTCTTTTGGCTGGAATACTGCTGTACACTAAGAGCCCTATTCAAGGCAGGTGAAATCGCAGAGCTAGAAAACATTCAGAGAACCTTCACTGCGCGTATTAGTTCAGAAACCCTAATTACTGGAAATGCTTGAAGTCGCTTTACCAGTATTCGAGAAAGATACACCATAATCTACACCTGGAAATTCTTAGGAACTGCTGTTGAGATGGATTTTGATGAATGATATCAGATAACAATGACATATACTGGACCTGCTATCAGATGTCAGTCTGAAAACAAGGAACCGTAAGGTTCTGACGCGGTTTGTGAGCGTCATTAGTTACGTTATTTACATTAGCACTCTCGCCACTTACAGGTGACTCCGGCATGGCTATAGCAAATGTACAAGAAAACAAGCACAGTGAATATGAAAAATGGTAGAAAACAAAAGTTATTACGTTAAAAATAGTTGACACTCGACTAATCTGAATATATAAAATTATAGAAACACATCAAATGAAAGAGAAAACTCACTGGATACAATATGGAAAGTAATAACGTTAAACTGAATTAAATTGAGTGGTGAGCTATCTCTTCTCACAAAAATGCAAAGAAAAAGAATACATCAATAAAATTATGAATCAAATGGAAAAAATTACAATTATGTAGGGAGCGTGTGGACCAGGTGTTTACAGTGAAACATAAGTGAACATAAGTGAGGTTTTTGTGGCATTTATGGATTTGGAAAAGGCGTATGACAGGGTGGATAGGGGGGCAATGTGGCAGATGTTGCAGGTGTATGGTGTAGGAGGTAGGTTACTGAAAGCAGTGAAGAGTTTTTACGAGGATAGTGAGGCTCAAGTTAGAGTATGTAGGAAAGAGGGAGATTATTTCCCATTAAAAGTAGGCCTTAGACAAGGATGTGTGATGTCACCGTGGTTGTTTAATATATTTATAGATGGGGTTGTAAGAGAAGTAAATGCGAGGGTCTTGGCAAGAGGCGTGGAGTTAAAAGATAAAGAATCACAAAGAGCACAGTGTCATCAGCAAAGTTGCTCTTTGCTGATGACACTGTGCTCTTGGGAGATTCTGAAGAGAAGTTGCAGAGGTTGGTGGATGAATTTGGTAGGGTATGTAAAAGAAGAAAATTGAAAGTGAATACAGGAAAGACTAAGGTTATGAGGATAAAAAAAATTAGGTGATGAAAGATTGGATATCAGATTGGAGGGAGAGAGTATGGAGGAGGTGTATTCAGATATTTGGGAGTGGACGTGTCAGCGGATGGGTCTATGAAAGATGAGATGAATCATAGAATTGATGAGGGGAAAAGGGTGAGTGGTGCACTTCGGAGTCTGTGGAGACAAACTACTTTGTCCTTGGAGGGAAAGAGGGGAATGTATGAAAGTATAGTTTTTACCAACGCCCTTATATGGGTGTGAAGCATGGGTGATGAATGTTGCAGCGAGGAGAAGGCTGGAGGCAGTGGAGATGTCATGTCTGAGGGCAATGTGTGGAGTGAATATAATGCAGAGAATTCGTAGTTTGGAAGTTAGGAGGAGGTGCGGGATTGCCAAAACTGTTGTCCACAGGGCTGAGGAAGGGTTGTTGAGGTGGTTCGGACATGTGGAGAGAATGGAGCGAAACAGAATGACTTCAAGTGTGTATCAGTCTGTAGTAGAAGGAAGGCGGGGTAGGGGTCGGCCTAGGAAAGGTTGGAGGGAGGGGGTAAAGGAGGTTTTGTGTGCGAGGGGCTTGGACTTCCAGCGGGCATGCGCGAGCGTGTTTGATAGGAGTGAATGGGGACAAATGGTTTTTAATACTTGACGTGCTGTTGGAGTGTGAGCAAAGTAACATTTATGAAGGGATTCAGGGAAACCGGCAGGTCGGACTTGAGTCCTGGAGATGGGAAGTACAGTGCCTGCACTCTGAAGGAGGGGTGTTAATGTTGCAGTTTAAAAACTGTAGTGTAAAGCACCCTTCTGGCAAGACAGTGATGGAGTGAATGATGGTGAAAGTTTTTCTTTTTTTTCGGGCCACCCTGCCTTGGTGGGAATCGGCCAGTGTGATAATAAAAAAAATAATAATAATAATATATATATATATATATATATATATATATATATATATATATATATATATATATATATATATATATATATATATATACATATATATATATATATATATATATATATATATATATATATATATATATATATATATATATATATATATATATATATATATATATATATATACGTAAATGTTTTCGAGAAAAGCAAAATTGCTTGGTAATACAATTATACGGGAAAATGATTTAATTACGCAATGAAATGGGGAGAGTTAAATTGATTATACTTGCGAGCAGTGTTTGTGTGTATTTGCAGCGACCTTTGAATGACCTCTCCTAGTCGTCAGGAGAGGATGACCTCTAGATGACCTCTCCTAACTGCAAGTGACTTATAACTCACCTATTTCGGAGTGCCCTCTGAATGATCACTTTGGTCCAGAAATAACACCTTCCAACGAAGTGTAACTACTAAACCAGAACAAATGTTGGAATTACAGACAAAATGTTACTTAAATGAAAGCATGTGGAACTGATGTGACATTTTATTTTGGCAACGTTCCGTTCTCCATGAACTTTGTCAAGTCGTTAACAAAGCTCCTGGAGAGCGAAACGTTGCCAGAATAAAATGACACATTAGATGCATGTGTTTATTAACCTAACAACTAGTAAATTACCTCAGCTTGCCAGGATTGCCCTCTGAATGTCCAAGTAAAGAATGACCTTTTCTAATAATGAGTAACTTCTATTAGCCAAGAATAGGTCCTTTAAACGTGAGTGATTTTTAATTACCTATCCTTGAAATGTCTGTCTTTTGGATGACCTCTGTGGGACATGAAGGCCTCTTCTGGCACCAAGTGACCTCTGAATGACCTAACCTGCTACATGTAATCATCCTTGGTCATAATAACCTATACAGTATCACTCCAGGATGATAGTATACACGGTAAGAAGGCACTTTGATAAGGTTTAATTTCTTCCATGACATTTTACAATGATTCACAAGTGGCTATTCCTACCTGTCGGGCGTGATATTACATGTAATATTACATCATAACCTTTGTAATATCACTCCTGAATGAGACTATTTACAGGAGGCATCTGAAAGATCGTTGATGTTTTGCAGGAGTTTGGGTGGCATCTTGTCTATATATCATCATCTGTGTGACTTCCAGGTACAAGTCACGAGTGACTTTTCCATATCTAGAATATACTCCGGATGACTTCTCCAGGTCGCAGGTGGTAACACACTCTCACACACACACACACACACACACATACACACACACACACACACACACACACACACACACACACACACACACACACACACACACACACACACACACACACACACACACACACACACACACACACACACACACACACACACACACACACATATATACACACACACACACACACACACACACACACACACACACACACACACACACACACACACACACACACACACACACACACACACACACATACACACACACACACACATACATACACACACACAGCAGACAGCATGGTACGTGGCGAGGTGTCAAAGTGGGCACCTGTGACCAGCGGGGTCCCACAGGGGTCAGTCCTAGAACCAGTGCTGTTTCTGGTATTTGTGAACGACATGACAGAAGGAATAGACTCTGAGGTGTCCCTGTTTGCAGATGACGTGAAGTTGATGAGAAGAATTCACTCGATCGAAGACCAGGCAGAACTACAAAGGGATCTGGACAGGCTGCAGACCTGGTCCAGCAATTGGCTCCTGGAGCTCAATCCCACCAAGTGCAAAGTCATGAAGATTGGGGAAGGGCAAAGAAGACCGCAGACGGAGTACAGTCTAGGGGGCCAGAGACTACAAACCTCACTCAAGGAAAAATACCTTGGGGTGAATATAACACCAGGCACATCTCCTGAAGCGCACATCAACCAAATAACTGCTGCAGCATATGGGCGCCTAGCAAACCTCAGAACAGTATTCCGACATCTTATTAAGGAATCGTTCAGGACCCTGTACACCGTGTACGTTAGGCCAATATTGGAGTATGCGGCACCAGTTTGGAATCCACACCTAGCCAAGCACGTAAAGAAACTAGAGAAAGTGCAAAGGTTTGCAAGAAGACTAGTCCCAGAGCTAAGAGGTATGTCCTACGAGGAGAGGTTAAGGGAAATCAACCTGACGACACTGGAGGACAGGAGAGATAGGGGGACATGACAACGACATACAAAATACTGAGAGGAATTGACAAGGTGGACAAAGACAGGATGTTCCAGAGATTGGACACAGTAACAAGGGGACACAGTTGGAAGTTGAAGACACAGATGAATCACAGGGATGTTAGGAAGTATTTCTTCAGCCACAGAGTAGTCAGTAAGTGGAATAGTTTGGGAAGCGATGTAGTGGAGGCAGGATCCATACATAGCTTTAAGCAGAGGTATGATAAAGCTCACGGTTCAGGGAGAGTGGCCTAGTAGCGATCAGTGAAGAGGCGGGGCCAGGAGCTTGGACTCGACCCCTGCAACCTCAACTAGGTGAGTACAACTAGGTGATTACACATACACACACACATTTTGTGTGTATGTGGTGTGTGCGTGTGTGTGTGTGTGTGTGTGTGTGTGTGTGTGTGTGTGTGTGTGTGTGTGTGTGTGTGTGTGTGTGTGTGTGTGAGTGTGTATATGTATATATGCATGTATGTACTCACCTAGTTGTGGTTGCAGGGGTCAAGTCTCAGCTCTTGGCCCCTGCCTCTTCACTGGCCTCTACTCGGTCACACTACCCGCTCCGTGAGCTTTATCATACCTCTCCTTAAGGCTATGTATAGATCCTGCCTCCACTACATCACTTCCCAGACTATTCCACTTCCTGACAACTCTGTGACTGAAGAAATATTTCCTAAGATCCCTGTGGTTCATCTGAATCTTCAACTTCCAACTGTGACCCCTTGTTGCTGTGTCCCATCTCTGGAACATATTGTCTCTGTCCACCTTGTCGATTCCTCTCAGTACTTTATATGTCGTTATCATATCCTCCCTATCTCTCCTGTCTTCCAGTGTCGTCAGGTTGATTTCCATAAGAACACAAGAAGAACATAAGAATGGAGGAATACTGCAGAAGGCCTATTGACCCATACAAAGCAGGTCCTTATCAAAACCACAGTTATCCAAAACTACCCAAGAATTAACTCCCATACCCACGACACCAGTCAAACCCAGCCCCTCCCACTCATATATTTGTCCAATCTCTTTTTAAAGCTACCCAAGGTCCTAGCCTCGAGCACCCTACTCGGAACACCATTCCAGGAATCCACCACTGTTCGAAAACCAGTACTTACCAATGTCCTTTCTAAATCTAAATTTATCTAATTTAAATTATTTCTGGTTCTTTCCTGGTTCGATACCCTCAGTATTTTATTAATCTCACCTTTGTTTATACCTATTATTCACTTATACACCTCGATGATATCTCCCCTCATTCTACGTCTCTCCAGAGAGTGCAGATTTAAGACTCTAAGTCTATCTTCATACGGGAGATTCCTTATACAGTAAATCATTTTAGTCATTCTTCTTTGTGTGTTCTCTAATGAGTCTATATCCATCCTGTAGTAAGGAGACCAAAACTGAGCGGCATAATCCAAATGAGGCCTCACTAGTGATGTATAGAGCTGTAAAATAACTTTTGGATTTCTGTTACTTACACTTCTTGAAATAAATTCCAGTAATCTGTTACCCTTATTCCACACACACTAAGGCACTAAGATTTCAAGTTTATCGGAAACCCACCAATAAAAATGATCTCACACACTTCTATTCCAGTCAAGATACCAAGACCAAAAGAGGCATCATCGTCGGGTTTTTCCTAAGAGCATACCGAATTTGTAGTCCTGAGTTTCTTGACGAGGAATGTACTTACATTCACCAAACATTCACTGAGTTACAATTTCCTTCTTTTTTCATCAAAGACTGCAAGAAAAGAGCTCTTCAGATCATCAATTCTCCACGCATCAACACCGCTCCCAACAAAGTTATAATTCTTCCCAACAGCCAGGTTGCACTAAACGTCTCAAAAGTACTTTCACAAGCTAACACCAGAGTCGCCATCGCTTCTACCACTTCAATAAAGGATCTAACCAGGACAAAACCCAAGCACCACGAACCAGTCAATGCAGGAGTTTACACTATACCCTGTGGAGGCTGTGACAAGATCTACGTAGGTGAAACACCAAGAAACCTCGACACCCGCCTCAATGAACACATATACGCATGTAGGAACGACAACTTAAACAACGCCTGTGTACAACACCGAAATTCCACCAATCATCTTATGAAATTCAGAGACGCCCAATTAGTGATAAAAGAAACTAATTTCCGCACACGCAAGTGCCTTGAATCAGCACTGATCGCTGTTTCGAATACAATTAAACAAAACAACGGCAGCTTCACCATCTCCGAAGTCTTAGCAAAAATCCTCCTGAAAACAGTAAACCCTGCCATCACATAGTCTCTCCTGTTATACTACACAAAGCACAGAGAGTGAACACTGAAACAACCTGCCTCATTCCAGTTTATATTTGTCCAACCTGTTTTTATGTTACCCAAGTAATAGCTTTTATATCCTTTTACTCATGTACGAATTAATTGCTCTACCATATTGTATTACTTTTGTCACTACCACTACTACTACTACTACTACTACCACTAGTGAACATCGAAATGGTACCTCACTAGTATTCACCTCACTCTGAGCCTTTATATACCCTCTGTGTCCATGTATTGTTTGTAATGGCTTGATAAAGCTCCTGGAGAGCGAAACGTTGCCACAATAAATGTCACATTAGTTGCACTTGTGTTCTTTTACTTTACATATTGTCGGTAATTCTACCAACTTTATTACAAGGCACTGCTGTCTTGGCTTTAGATTTCTGCTTACCATGACTCCCAAGTCTTTTTCACATAATGTATGATCAAGTTCTACTTCACCTAGTTTATAACTTCGAGGGCTATTTTCATTACCAAGAACTAGTAACTTACACTTATCCACATTGAACTTCATCTGCCATTTTTTCAGACCAAGTCATTGATTTGTCCAAATCCTCCTGGAGTTCACTGGTATCCTCCTCAGAATGAATCATACGGCCTATTTTTCTATCATCAGCAAATTTGCTCATGTCATTTGTAATTCCTTCATCAAGGTCATTAATGTAAATTACAAACGAAAGAGGGCCTGAAACTGATCCTTGTGGAATGCCGCTAGTGACTAATCCCCATTCAGATTTGATCCCATTAATGGAAACTTTGCATACTATTGGTAAGCCATGCCTGTATCCATGCTAGAACTTTTCCTCCTGTACCATGAGCTGCCATCTTTCTTAAGAGTCTCATGTAAGGTACTCTATCGAAGGCTTTACTGAATTCCAAACATACAGTATCATATGCTTTATTACTGTCTACTGCCTCAAATGTTTTATTGAAGAACGTCAGTAAATTTGTCAGGCAGGCACGACCTCTCGTGAACCCATGCTGAAATTATGCTCCTCAAGATTACCTCTAATAATATCACCTATAATCGATTCTAATAATTTCCCTACTATAGACGTCAGGCTGATTGGACGGTAATTCGATGGAATGGACCTATCTCCTGATTTAAATATAGGAACTACATTAGCTATCTTCCACATCTCTGGCACAACACCGGTTAAGATAGACACATGAAACACGCTCGTTAGTGGCTGACTAAGTTCCATCTTGTATTCAGGAACTGAATAATTTTTAATTTCTGAAATCTCATTAACGTCTTCTTGAGTAAAGAGTGAAAAAATAATCATTAAATAGAGAACACATTTCCAGTTTGTTATCCGTCAGCTGTCCATTCCCAATTTTCAGAGGTCCTTTTTCCCTCACCTTCGTCCTGTACACTTGAAAGAACCGTTTTGGGTTAGTCTTTGATTCATTAGCAACTTTAATTTCATAGTCACGTTTAGCTTTTCTAATCCCCTTTTTTACCTCCATTTTTAACTGAACATATTGGTCAATAAGGTTAATCTCTCCTCTTTTGATGGGCCTATAAATTCTCCTTTTCTCTCCTAGTAAATGTTTTAGCCCCCTTTTAACCCATTTGGAGTCGTTATTATTTGACCTAATATCTCTTTGGGGAATATATATGCTCTGAGCTCGTTGTATATTATTAAGAAAAAATTCATAATCGCAAATCCCTTCGTAATCATAAGTATGATCATCAACAAAATTATTAGCTAGATAACCCCAATCCAAATTAGACAGGTGTTCCCTAAGTCCATTGTAATCGGCAGAACGAAAATCAGGGACTTTTACCGTATTATCGTTATTCTCATATTCCCAGCTAATGCTAAAAATGATCAATTTATAATCACTTGCACCAAGCTCTTCAGCGATTTTCAGATTATTTACTAGTTTTTCTTTATTTGACAAGACTGTTTCGAGCAAATTATTACCTCTGGTAGGCTGCGTTGCACACTGCTTCAGAAAACAGTTCTGAACTACTTCAATAAAGTCACTGGACTCCAGATTACCGGACAAAGAAGCCCAGTCAATTTGACTAAAGTTTAAATCCCCTACTATCACTATGTTATTGTATCACAAAGAAGTCTCCTTCTATCGTGATCCAAACCTGGAGGTCGGTATATTACTCCTAGAACCAGTTTTTCTTGACCTTCTGCAAGCTCTTTCCAAACAGATTCTGTTCCTAATCCATCTATTTTTATACCTGTTTTGGTGCAACAATTTATATTTTCTCATACATATAATGCAACTCCTCCCCCCTTCCCATTATATCTATCCACATGGAACAACTTAAGCCCTTGAATATTACACTCAGCAATCATATCCCGACTCTTTAAATCATACTACGTTTCAGTTATTGCAATGATATAAAAATTCCCAGCACACGCTACCAAACGTAATTCATTAATCTTATTTCTTGCACTTCGACTTTTAGTATAAAATACAGTTATATGTTTTTTCTTCTTCACCTTTTCCTATTCACCTTTTCTTTTACACAATTTCTGTAATTATCATTAACCTGTGTTACTCCATGACTGTTATAATTAAGATTCGTAATATCAAAGCCTATGTCAAAATATCAATACTAATTATTCTCCATTTTTAGACCCATATCTCTAAGTAATCCTAGTTTAAAGTCCTAACCATGCCCTCAACTGAGCTAGAAAGAAAACCCACTCCTGCCCTAGATAAGTGAACCCCCATCCCTGGCATACATGTCATTTCTACCGTAGAAGTGGTCCCAGTTGTCGATGAATGGTACTGCATTTATCCTTACAGTACTTGTCCAGCCAACAATTGCTCTGGACAACCATTCATTTCCAACACCCCTTCTTGACAAAATGCCACATATAAGAGGGCGCCCCCCTTTATTCCTAATTATGTCTGTTGCTGTCCTCTACCTTCTAACTAAATCCTCACTTCTACACTTGCCTACATCATTGCCTCTAGCACTGAGGCAGATAATAGGATTGATCCCATTACAGTTCATGATGTTGTCAAGCCTGCTAACACTATCCTCCATTCCGGCCCCAGGAAAGCAAACTCTCTGTCTCCTACTCCTATTCTTCAAGCAGAAGGCCCTATCCATATACCTAACCTGGCTGTCCCCAACAACAATAATGTTTTTATCTTCCTTGGCATCGTTCGTCGTGATGCTCCCAGTAGTCGAATCATATTCATTGGGTAGCACTGAGAATGGGTTCGATGTTCCCACAATAGTTTCCTGGATCTTCGTTGATTCTACCTTTCCATCCGTCCTCTTGATCCTGAACTTTGTCCCATGCTTTCCAGTCACTGTCCAGGTTTCTTTCTTGGCTTGAGGATACTCAACAGGAGGATTACTATGAATCTTATTGTTTTCCTCAGTCATTCACTGTATCTCAAGCTTAGCCACCCTCAATTTTTCCTTCAGCTGCTGGTACAGTTGCTCAAGAGAGGACATCTTGTTCAGATTCACAGAGAGGACACAAGACACGTCTTCACAGAGTTAAGTAGAGGTCACCACTGAGTTAAGTACAGGTCACCACTTTGTTAATGTACACAGTGTACAGGGTCCTGAATGACTCCTTCTCAAGATGTCGGAATGCTGTTCTCAGGTTTCCCAGGTGCCTGTATGCTGCCACAGTTATTTGGTTGATGTGCACCTCAAGAAATGTGCCCGGTGTTATACTCACCCCAAGATCCTTTCCAGTGAGTGAGGTTTGTAGTCTCTGGGCCTCTAGATTGTACTCCGTCTGTGGTCTTCTTTGCTCTTCCCAAATCTTCATGACTTTGCACTTGGTGGGGGTTGAACTCCAGAGCCAGTTGCTGCAGCCTGTCCAGATCCCTCTGTAATCCTGCCTGGTCCTCGTTCAATTGAATTCTTCTCGTCAACGTCACATCATCTGCATACAGGGGCACTTCAGAGTCTATTCCTTCCGTCATGTCGTTCACAGATACGAGAAACAGCACCGATCTTAGGACTGATCCCTGTATAACCCCACTCGTTACAGGCGCCCACTCTGACACCTCACCACTTACCATGACTCGCTTTTGTCTTCCTGACAGTTGCTCCTTAATCCATTGTAGTGCCTTCCCTGTTATCCCTGCTTGATCCTCCAGCTTTTGCACAAATCTCTTGTGCGGAACTTTGTCAAACGCCTTCTTGCAGTCCAAGAAAATGCAATCTAGCCATCTCTTTTTCTATTGTCTTACTGCCGTCACCCTGTCATAGAACTCCAGTAGGTTTGTGAGGCAGGATTTCCCATCCCTGAAACCGTGCTGGCTGTCGTTGATAAGCTCATTCCTTCCTAGGTGCTCCACCCTCTTCTCCTGATAATCTTCTCCATGATCTTGCATACTATACATGTCAGTCATACTGGTCTGTAATTTAATGCTTTGTGTCTGTCTCCTTTTTAAAAATTTGGACTACATTTGCTGTCTTCCATACTTCTGGTAGTAGCCCTGTCTCAGTGGATGTGTTGATTGTTGTTAGTGGTACACACAGAGCCTCTGCTCCCTCTCTCAGGACCCATGGAGAGATGTTATCCGGCCCCATCGCCGATGAGGTATCTAGCTCGCTGAGCAGCCTCTTCACTTCTTCCTTGGTTGTAGTATGTATTGTGTCCAAAACTTGATGGTGTACCCCACTTCTCCGCCTTACTGGAGGCCCTTCTATCTCCTCTGTTAACACATCTTTGAATCCTTTGTTGAGCTCCTCACATATTTCATGGTCATTTTTTGTGACCTTTCCCCTTTTCTTCTACCAGCCCGATTACCCGGTCCTTGACTGCTGTATTCTTCCTGATGTGGCTGTACAACAGCTCTTTGTCAGATTTGGCTTTCGCTGCTATGTCATTCTCGTATTATCTTTGAGCCTCCCTTCTTACCTGTCTATATTCATTTCTTGCTATACAACAGCTCTCCTTATTCTCCTGGGTTCTTTGTCTTCTATAATTCTTCCATTCCCTAGCACACTTGGTTTTGGCCTCCCTGCACCATTGGGTGAACCAAGGGCTAATCCTGGCTTTTTCGTTAATCCTTTTACCCTTGGGTACAAACTTCTCAGCTTCCTTGCATGTTGCTGTCATATATTCCATCATCTTGTTTACTGACTTCCCTGCCAGCTCTTTGTCCCACTGAACCCCATGGAGGAAGTTCTTCATGCCTATGTAGTCCCCATTCTTGTAGTTTGGCTTCGTTCGTCCGGCCCTTCCTGCTTCCTCCTCCACTTGTAACTCTACGATCTAGTCGAAACTTATAACCACATGATCACTGGTCCCAAGGGATCTTTCATGTGTGATGTACTCAATATCTGCGCTATTCAAGGTGAATACTAGGTCCAGTCTCTCTGGTTCATCCTCTCCTCTCTCTCTGGTAGTGTCCCTTACGTGTTGGTAAATGAGGTTTTCCATTACCACCTCCACCATCTTAGCCCTCCACGTTTCTTGGCTCCCATGTAACTCTAAGTTCTTCCACTTGATTTCCTTGTGGTTGAAGTCACCCATGATCAGTAGCTTTGCCCTGCTCGCATGAGGCCTTCTGGCCACTTCGGCCAGTGTGTTAACCATCGCTCTATTACTTTCCTACTGTTCTGTAGTGGGTTATACATCACTGCAATTACCACCTTGGGACATCCAGACTGAAACGTTCCTATTATGTAATCTCTTGCTTATTCTCTGCCTTCTCTCTCCAACTCATCAAAATTCCATCGGTTTTTGATCTGCAGTGCCGCTCCTCCGCCCCCTCTGTTCCCTCTGCCTTTCCTCAGGATCTGATTTCCCGTTGGAAAGATGGTATCTGTTACCATCCCCGTGAGCTTGGTTTCAGTGAGGACTATGATGTCCGGTGATGCCTCTTTGACTCTTTCGTGCCACTCCTCCCACTTATTCGTTATTCCATCAGCGTTGGTGTACCATACCTTCAGTTTCCTCTCCAACACTGTGTTTTGGGGGGGGGTCTGTGATGGTGGGGGACCTGGCAGTGTGCTGCGGGATTCTAGAGCGTAGTGTGGGGTGGGGCCTGTAAGTGTGGATTGTGTATGTATGTATGTATGTATGTATGTATGTATGTATGTATGTATGTATGTATGTATGTATGTATGTATGTATGTATGTATGTATGTATGTGTGTATGTATGTATGTATGTATGTATGTATGTATGTATGTATGTATGTATGTATATATGTATGTATGTATGTATGTATGTATGTATGTATGTATGTATGTATGTATGTATGTATGTATGTATATATGTATGTATGTTTGCATGTATGTAGGTATGTATGTATGAATGTATATATGTATCATTAGCGATTTGATCTGTATAGTGTGAGAATGGTCCTGGTGAGGTCTGTGCGAGCGGAACCAACAATGTCTTCTCTGGAGCAGTTGTACCCACCGTTGAAGGAGGTGGAGGGAGTTATTAGAGAGATACAGCGACTGACTGAAGAAAGAACAAGGTTGACCAACGTAGCAACGGACAGGAATGATGGTAAGAGGAAGACTTATTCTCCTCGGTGCTAGAGGCAATCATGCTGGCTTCATATATTTAGGGTCAGAGTGACACGTAAAGTAGCTCAGTGGAGGGAACTGTTAGGGTTTCAAACTAAAAATATTTAGAGGTAATGATTTTTGAGAGAAAACAGTGGAATTCGGCACTTTACAGTTGGGCAGTATGAATTATCAAGGTTACGTCATTGTGGATTTTGAAGGATGCCAGTTGTCGGCGGAATGATTTGGGATTATTGGTTAATACTTGTCGTGGCATTTCGGCGGCATTAGATTACAAGTTAAGCAATAGACAATGGTAGGGCGGGAATGACCAAGGATAGGAGACAGAGGAGGTGGTTTCTTAGTGTCTCTTGCATAAATCCTCGCAGTGCTGGAAAGAAAATGGACAAATTAAGAATGGTTGCAGGTACAAGAAACGTTGGTGTATTGGTAAAAACTGAAACTTGTTTAAATTTGAAGAGTTGAAACGTGCATTCCCATTGCTACATTCACACTTTTAAGTTGTTCCTTATTCATAGATATAACAGAAAGGAAGCTAGGGTGGCATATATATGAGAGAAAACGTGAATTACAGCACAAAATTGGGCATGAAAGCTGAGAAAAACACCTATTGTTTGGGAACTATTTATAGAGGGACATGAAAAACTGAATTTAGGGGTAATACTGTATATTGTCCCACAACCTTGGATAGACGATAAGAAAGACTTCTTTGGGTACAATAACGTAGTAATTTTAGGGGATTTTAACCTTAGTCAAACTAATTCGATTTCCATGACTGAGATGTCAGGTCAAATGACTTCCTGCAGGTAATTCATGAATGTTTTTTAAAACGGATTGTTGATAAATTAGACACATGTGCAACTCTTGGGTATCTTTATTGAGAAAACGTTTCGCCACACAGTGGCTTCGTCAGTCCATGCAAAGGAGAAACGTGAAGAACAGGAGGAGAATGAGGTAATCAGTCCCTCAACCTTGAGTCGATGTGGTCAGTCCATCAATTGGTTCTCTGAACCATTCATCTGCAAAACGGACTGTGACAAAGAAAAACGAGGGAAAATAACCTGCTTGATTTTATTCTGTCAAACAGGAAGACAATTGTGAGGAGCTTCGTACGAGGACCACAAATCAATAATTATTTCATTATTGGTTTAAAATACAGACAAGATGAGGAAACAGACACATTACAACACCTGTGCATCTGTATTTGAAAAGGTTTCGCCAACCAATGGCTTTATTAAATCAATATAGAGGTAATTTGAAGGTATTAAAACTAGAGAGCAGAAGATAAGGCAGTTAGTCCTTCCTCCTTGCAGAAGAGTACACAGATTGCAGTGGAAGATAAGATATCAGTAGACTAAGGCACAGCACACCAGCTTCCGGAATGAGAGACTGAGTATCTCTGCTACTGTCTAAAATTGTTTAATAAAGTAGGTGGTGTACTAATCCTGAAAACTAACGACTACAGGAACAAAATGCTTAGTTTACTTAATGGCCCAGACACCTACAAACCTCTCTCAAGAAACCAACTGGACAAACTAACCAAACCTTTTCTTCGGAAGATTATCCTCATTCTAAAGGACTCAGAACAAGGGAAGAAACTTGCTTACATCATTCCTATAAATCCCAGACTTGCCAGAATGTACGGCCTGACATAAAATTTACAAACTAAGAATTCCATTGAGACCCATCTCCTCTGGAATAAGTAGTGCCAACCACCAGCTCTCAGGGATTCTTGCTAAACTCCTTTCTAAATTTTGGGGAACAATCAGTCCATCACATCTTAAAAACTTTGGTCATCTTTCAGTCACATCCGTAACCTTAATTAACGTCGGGAAAAAGAAACTCTCTGGGCTTAGAAGTAGCCATGATCGTATAGACTTATATCTAAAATATTTAGAATAAGTAATTGTATATTCTTTAATAGACGACTGCCTCGACCTGTTCCAGCAAGGGATTTTATTACTTTTGTTGAACTGCGTGTTGGTTACACATGTTTCTCTTTAAAAAAATCATCTTTTTCACCAGACTTTCTGACTGCCCATGTGTTCCCCATTTAGTGTTTTACTGGCGAACCTTTACATAGAACATCTAGAGGCCGAGTGGTTTTCCTCTATTATTCCCTCTTCAGTCATCTAGCTCCATTACGTTGTCGGAATTCTTATCATAACTACCTGACGCTTCAACGTTCCTGCTCACCAACATAGATCAATCATAAATAACAAAAAAAGGCACAATACCGTGACTGGAACGATACACAAATAACCCGCACATACTACTACTACTACTACTACTACTACCACCACTACCTCTTCCTGCCTATATATAGCCGTCGTGCTCCAGTTCTGGTTAGTGTGACTTTGTAAATAGTCCAAGTCGGACCGAAACGTCGTCGTAAGCTCCTCTCTTTTATGTGCGGGTTATTTGTGTATAGATCAATCAGGTCGAGCCCTCAATCCAATTTAAGCTAAAGGAAGAAGTCGACGACACTCTTACTTTCCTTGATGTTCTCTGCGAAGTTGAACACAAACTTCATTTTAATGTCTACAGAAAACCGACCAACCAACACAATCTTCTATACTTCTATGCAGCGCTGTATAGCCCTTGTGGCTTAGCGCTTCTTTTTGATTACAATAATAATAATTCTATACTTCTAGTCTCACCACGATACCAGAACTAAACGTGGCATAATAATAGGCTTCTGCCCTCTGAATCTTCAGTAGTGAATTTCTTAAGGAAGAATGCTCTTTCCTCGAATAAGTAATTTTTCAGCTTCATTATCCTCATCACTTCAACAGAGATTGCAGACGCCGTGTATATAATATTTTCAACTAATTAAGTTAACAAATTTAAGAAAGTTTAAAATTATTCTCCGCAGCTTGACATTTCTAGTTAAGAATAAAATACAAAATAATTCTGAAGCTTTGAGACATCCAATAAGAGTGTATTCTTTGAGTGACAATAAGCATTTTTTTACAGTTTGAAAAAAAAATGAAGTGAAATTTCGAAATATTACCATAACTTAATGTCGTTCTTTTTTCCGCCCAACTCTCACTTCCTCTTGAGTTAGAAATCTCGACACGTTCGTCTTTTAGGTTGGTAATCATTCCCTCTTAGTATTCCTGAAGCCAGGACACGAGAGCACCGAATTTTTGACGACATCAAACACCTCTTAATGACTTCTTCCTTAGCTGGAAAAGTGGATCGTAATGTGAAATTCAACTCTCTCTCTCTCTCTCTCTCTCTCTCTCTCTCTCTCTCTCTCTCTCTCTCTCTCTCTCTCTCTCTCTCTCTCTTCTCTGTTGCATATCTCATCTCGTTTGAGCATCTTGCCCATCATTATATTAATAAATATTATTTGTTATAAAACACTATTTTCGAAAGGACGAAGTTAGAGCAAGATGTGAGTCAGAGATTTCATTTGCTCAATATGCTGGACGAGCATTTTCCAGAATTGAGTTAATCTTGGAATGAAGGACCTCAAAGAACGTGATGTTCATGGGAAGTGTGCAGAGTGTAGGTGTTGTTTGTTCCCCGTCTCGTGGTACAGAATTTGTGTTCTTGTTCTCCTGATCACTACAACCACATCAACTCAAACACCACCACCGCAGCACTACCAACACAGCATCACAAACACTACCATTACAGTACTACCAACACAATTAATACAGCCTCACTATCACAGCCACCACACCACCACCAACACTACCATCACAGAACCACTAGCACTATCACCACAGCATCAGCAACTCTACTACCACATTACATCCAACAGTATTATCACACCACAACCTATACTGCTTGGAGAGTTAAGCTGTTGGAGATGATGAAAAACTTCGTGTCACTACATCAGGAACACTTCTAGAGAGAGAGAGAGTACTAGAGAGAGAGAGAGAGAGAGAGAGAGAGAGAGAGAGAGAGAGAGAGAGAGAGAGAGAGAGAGAGAGAGAGAGAGAGAGAAATACCTCACCTAACTAGGTTAGGGCATTGGATTACGCCAGTTGGAGACTTGGACCTGCCTTGCACGGGCCAGTAGACCTGCTGCAGTGTTCCTTCTGTCTTATGTTCTTATGAACCAGCGAGGCTAGACCTTGTGAACACCTGAATTGACTTTGATCATATGGGTCACAAAGCATATGAGAGACTCTTTGCTGGTAGCAACCACGCAGTGCTGAGATTCATTTTCCTTGTGCAAGTGAACGTGATGAGGCAAACGCACAAATTAAACGACGGAGTATGTAGCTGTTAAAGTGCTAGAAAGTAAAGGAGAAATTCATATCAGAAGTAAAAGAAGCAAAGGCAGGCGCACAATCAGCCAGTGGTTCACCCAGTGCAATAGAGAGGCAAAAGTTGTAAGTGCAAGTGCATGGGAGACACATAGGAAGCAAAGAATGCCAACGAATAAGGAAGTGAGCACAAGACCAAAAATAAATATGCGTGGGTAAGAAGAGAAGTTAAACAGCAATTTGAATATGACAGCATAAAAACAAAATCTGAGCTTAAGTTGATGCACAGCCGCATTTGAAGGAAGACAACCGTGAGGAATCAGATAATAAGGCTGAATAAGGAGGGCAGGGAGTTCACTAGGAATGATTAGAAAGTCTATGAGGATGGTCTGTGAGACCTGACCGTAATGGGAATGTAGAACAAACAAAACTCAACAGTAGACTATAACGTATATTTGCCTTCACCAGATATATACAGATATGTACACTATGTACAATATGTACAGATAGAGTAGTGGTAGATGGCAAAGCAGATGCAAGAGAGTGTGTATCGTGCTCAATCAGCAGCTAAGCAAGTCTGCCAGTGCTTACCACAATTGAACCACGTTGCTTCAGCTTTGGCGGGCTTGCCTTCGATTGGCCAATGAACCAAGTTACTGATTAAATGACGGGTACCCTATTGATTGTTAAACCCTTAGCACCCGGTCTGCTAGTTGGGAGGCCGCCTATATGGGTATGTGACATACGCTGAATAAATCGAAACATACTATTTGCATGCCACAGGGCAAATGCAGGTTATTGAAAAATAGCCACCCTTGGGTTATGCACTTGTTACTTCTCAAAAACGCTAAATAGGTGGTAAAACCTCTGGTCAAACCTTAGGTTTTATCTTCTAGGAAGGTTAATTAATCTACCCTGTAGAATAATAATCATATACAAAACAGTATATGCAACACCAAAACCTTAAACACATTTCAAATATTACAAAACACAAATACACTTGCATTCTGCTACTAGTTGATTATATAATTAGGCTATATTAAAATTTAATTTACCCATGACTGCGGGTCTCCATTCCGTCACCTGCTCTGCCAGATCACAGCCTGCACGCAAAAATTTATTATTTTTGTACTCGTGACAACTCAAACACATCCCACTCACACACACACACACACACACACACACACACACACACACACACACACACACACACACACACACACACACACACACACAGAAGTGTCCCTGTTTGCAGATGATGTGAAGTTAATGAGGAGAATTAAATCTGATGAGGACCAGGCAGGACTTCAAAGAGACCTGGACAGACTGGACACCTGGTCCAGCAAATGGCTTCTCGAATTTAATCCTGCCAAATGCAAAGTCATGAAGATAGGGGAAGGGCACAGAAGACCACAGACAGAGTATAGGCTAGGTGGCCAAAGACTGCAAACCTCACTCAAGGAGAAAGATCTTGGGGTGAGTATAACACCGAGCATGTCTCCGGAAGCACACATCAATCAGATAACTGCTGCAGCATATGGGCGCCTGGCAAACCTGAGAACAGCATTCCGACACCTTAGTAAGGAATCATTCAAGACACTGTACACCGTGTATGTCAGGCCCATACTGGAGTATGCAGCACCTGTTTGGAACCCGCACTTGATAAAGCACGTCAAGAAACTAGAGAAAGTACAAAGGTTTGCAACAAGGTTAGTTCCAGAGCTAAGGGGAATGTCCTATGAAGAAAGATTAAGGGAAATCGGCCTGACGACACTGGAGGACAGGAGGGTCAGGGGAGACATGATAACGACATATAAAATACTGCGTGGAATAGACAAGGTGGACAAGGACAGGATGTTCCAGGGAGGGGACACAGAAACAAGAGGCCACAATTGGAAGTTGAAGACACAAATGAGTCAGAGAGATAGTAGGAAGTATTTCTTCAGTCATAGAGTTGTAAGGCAGTGGAATAGCCTAGAAAATGACGTAGTGGAGGCAGGAACCATACACAGTTTTAAGACGAGGTTTGATAAAGCTCATGGAGCGGGGAGAGAGAGGGTCTAGTAGCAACCGGTGAAGAGGCGGGGCCAGGAGCTAGGACTCGACCCCTGCAACCACAAATAGGTGAGTACAAATAGGTGAGTACACACACACAAGAAAACAGGAAGATACATGTCAGGGAGAATGTGAGCATAAATATAAACCCAAAAACAATCTACTACCGGAGAATTATAACAAAATAGTCCAACCTTGCTCCATGGTATTTCCAAAGCTATGTCCTTATTGACGCTAATGACGTCACTCCCACTTAGTCGTCTCATACGTGTCCACCTGTCGTTTAAGTGAGCTGATCCCAGCCCAGGTAAGTTGCCATACAGTGTTGATATAAAGGATAGAACAATCCTAGCCAGTACAGCTGTATAAAAAAATGAAGTTTCTTTCTTCTCTGAATTATTATAGAAAATAAGGTATCACTGAGATTGGTAATGAATCTAACTAGATTATAAAATAGAATTATATAAATAGCTTTTTCAAGATATTTGATTCCTGCATGACGTACACTGACGAGTTTATAAAAACTGTCCCATAACAGGTATGTTATTTCCAGCCAGTCGGAGAGAATGACTGGTTAAACCATACCCCCGGCCGGGATTGAACCCGCGGTCATAGAGTCTCAAAACTCCAGCCCGTCGCGTTAGCCACGAGTCAGAATGACTGGTTAGTTTTATGTCACAAATTCTCATTATCGAGTGACTGATATTTATTGAAAAACAAAATTGTCATAGTATGGAAATTCGATATGATAATAACTAGAAAATTAAGCGATTCAATTAGTTAGTGGCTTGCTATTATGTATAAATTACGACATGGTCACTTTCAAACACGTGAGGTTAGGGATAACTGTTTCCTGATGTGGGTCTTAGTCATATGATGACCCGCTACTGGAGATTTTAGTCATGTGACCGAGGCCTTCCACTGGCTTACCAGTCCACCCCTTTAAAAATTATGTTAGTCTTTTCTATTGTGTGAGGGAAGCATCGCCAAGCCAAGGAGGTAGGCGTCAAATTTTGAAACTGGTGAGAGACAAAGATGGGAATTTATCCTACCAGAAAAATATCGGTGATTTTTCCTAATATACATAATTATGTCCACTAAAACGACTCCTGAAAGAGTTCCTAGTAATACAATGAATAACTATTGGTCCCATGTCAAGAAACATAAAACACAGCATGACTTAGCAAAATGGCGTACGATCTCAGCGACTATAATATCAGGAACATCAAATTCTTCCGTTCAATTACTGTTGATATACCTTTTCAAAATATCTTCTATGGTTACAGGTATGATAGCTAATCTGAGTGCCGAGGAACTTTGCAGGCTCCTGAGTTTATTTTATTGACCATATATTCCACAGTGTATGTGACTACCAGAGGGAATATTTCCTCTTGTGTATGTTCTAAGCATTTTTACAGTGTTCGCAGTCTACTCCTTTGTTATTTCAGGTAATTACGTACATGGTGTTTCCTGGGATATAAGGCGCACCTGAACTTCTGCAAGACATTCTGCACAAAAAATATAAAATGCAGTAGTTGCTTCAAAATAATAATGATCAAGCGGCTGGCGGCTTATGTGCACAGAGTGATTGCTCAGTCTGGCGTAGTTGCTCAGTCTGGCGTAGTTGCTCAGCCTGGCGTAGTTGCTCAGCCTGGCGTTGTTGCTCAGTCTGACGTTGTTGCTCAGCCTGGCGTAGTTGCTCAGTCTGGCGTAGTTGCTCAGTCTGGCGTAGTTGCTCAGCCTGGCGTTGTTGCTCAGTCTGACGTTGTTGTTCAGTCTGGCGTAGTTGCTCAGCCTGGCGGGGTTGATAAGTCTGGCGTTGTTGCTCAGTCTGGCGTTGTTGCTCAGTCTGGCGTAGTTGCTCAGTCTAACCTAACCTAACCTAACCTAACCTAACCTAACCTAACCTAACCTAACCTAACCGAACCTAACCTAACCTAACCTAACCTAACCTAACCTAACCTAACCTAACCGAACCTAACCTAACCTAACCTAACCTAACCTAACCTAACCTAACCTAACTTAACCTACCCCTTAGCTCTGGGACTAGTCTTGTTGCAAACTTTTGCACTTTCTCTAGTTTCTTTACGTGCTTGGATAGGTGTGGGTTCCAGACTGGTGCCGCATACTCCAATATGGGCCTAACGTACACGGTGTACAGGGTCCTGAACGATTCCTTATTAAGATGTCGGAATGCTGTTCTGAGGTTTGCTAGGCGCCCATATGTTGCAGCAGTTATTATGTTGATGTGCGCTTCAGGAGATGTGCCTGGTGTTATACTCACCCCAAGATCTTTTTCCTTGGGTGAGGTTTGTAGTCTCTGGCCCTATAGACTGTATTCCGTTTGCGGTCTTCTTTGCCCTTCCCAATCTTCATGACTTTGCACTTGGTGGGGTTGAACTCCAGGAGCCAATTGCTGGATCAGGTTTGCAGCCTGTCCAGATCCCTTTGTAGTTCTACCTGGTCTTCGATCGAATGAATTCTTCTCATCAACTTCACGTCATCTGCAAACAGGGACACTTCGGAGTGTATTCCTTCCGTTATGTCGTTCACAAATACCAGAAACAGCACTGGTCCTAGGACTAACCCTGTGGGACCCCGCACTTACCTGTCTGTGGCTCCGGGGATCGATTCACAGCTCCTGGCCCTACCTCTTCGCTGGTCGTTTCTAGGTCCACTCCCTGCTCCGTGTGCTTTATCATACCTCTTCTTAAAGCTATGTATGGATCCTGCCTCCACTACATCACTCTCCAGATTGTTTCACTTCCTGACAACTACATAACTGAAAAAATACTTCTTTACATCCCCGTCACTCCTCTGAGTCTTCTACTTTTAGTTGTGACCCCTTGTTGTTGTATCCCATATCTGAAACATCCTGTCCCTATCCACCTTGTCAACTCTCCTCTCAGTATTTTATACGTCGTTATTATGTCCCCCCTATCCTCTCTGTCCTCCAGAGTCATCAGGTCGATTTCCCTTAAACTCTTCTCATAGGAAATAATCTTTACCTCTGGGACTAGTCGTGTTGCATACCTTTGAACTTACTTTTATTTTGTTTTTTTACGAGCTTGACCAAATGTGGGTTAAATAGTGGTGCTGCATACTCCAATATGGCCCTGAGGTACACGGTGTAAGGTGTGCAGAGTTTTGAACAATTTCTTACTAAGGTGTCGATATGATATTTTTAGGTTTGCTAGGAGCTCATACGCTGCAGCAGTTATTTGGCTGATGTGCGCCTCAGAATTGTGCTCAGTAGTACACTCATCACATGATTGTTTTCCATGAGTGAGGTCTTTGGCCCACTAGCCTGTACTCTGTGTGCGGTCTTCTTCCTCAATCTTCATGAGTTTGCATTTAGTAGGGTTAAACTCCAGGAGACAGTTGCTCGACCAGTTTTACAGCCTGTCCGGATCCCATTGTAGTCCTTCCTAATCCTCTTCCGTTTGAATTCTTCGCATTAGCTTCACATCGTCTGCAAACAGGGACACCTTTGATTCAGTCTCTTCTCTCATGTCATTCACGGATACCACGAAAAGCACCGGCCCTAGGACTGACCCCTGTGGAACCCCGCTCGTCACAGGTACCACTCTGAAACCTCGTCACGTACCATCAGTCATTATTTCCAGTCCGTCAGTTATTATCTGATCCATTGCAGTGCCTTTCCTGTTATTCCTGCCTGCTCCTCTAGCTTTCGCATTAATCTCTTGTGTGAAACCGTGTTAAATGCCTTCTTACAGTCCAACAAAATGCAGTCTACCCTCCTCTCTCTCTCTTGTCTTCTCTCCTTGTCGTAAAACTCCTGTAGGTTTGCGACACAGGATTTCCCTTTCCTAAAACCGTGCTGGTTATCTTGTATCAGTTCATTCTTTTCTAGGTGCTTCACTACCCTTCCCCTGATAATCTTCTCCATGACTTTGCATACTATGTAAGTCAGTGACACTGGTCTGTAGTATAATGCTGCCTGTCTGTAGCCTTTCTTAAAAATTGGGACTAAATTTGTTGTCTTCCACATTTCAGGTACTTTCCCTATTTCTATGGATGTGGCACACACGTCGCCTCTGCTCCCTCTCTCGGGACTCACGGAGAGACGTTGTCTGGTCCCACCGCATTTGAGTGAATTCCACTTAAATACCACTCTCGTTTTGAGGAAAAATTTCTTGAGTTCCATCGGCTAGACGTTTTCTTTTCACTTTTCCTCCTGTCTGGGGATTTTTTTTTAATGTTAACACTATTTAACCATAACTTATGTCTCACCTCTTGTAGCCATTTCGTGGCACTTATTTGTTTATTTTCGAACATATCCTCAATATATTTTAGGTGCAGCACCACACAGCTGCTACGTATTTGATTTTTTCCTTGTTATTTACTGGTAAAATGGTTATAATCATAACCATAAGGGATGGACTGGTAAGCCAGCTGAAGGGCTCAGTCAGATGATCAAAATCCCTAGCTGTGGGTCATCATATGACTAAGATCCGCGTCAGGAAACACTTGTTCTCTTTCCTGACAAACTTTACCTAATCTAACCTGAAAGTATTTTAGTGTTTGCTGGTGAAGCTTAAGTTTCTTAGAGTTGCATTTACATATATTTTTATATCATAACTCTTACATACCTGTAAGAGTTATAATATTTATTTACAAAACAAAACAAAAAAATCCTTTATCCATCAATTACTTATTTTCGTAACTTATACTAGTAATCCTAAAGTAATTATCTGTAATTTTTGGTATTTTTATTCTACCTAAGATTTTCCCATCATCTGCAAACATATTTATATTTTCTTTATTCCTTCTCGTAAATCATACATGTAAATTAAAAATATTTTCGTAGCAAGTAGACTCTCCGGCATCCCAGTGATGCCGTCCTCAGACCTCCACACTTTACCTTCCATAACGGTATCATTTTCCTCTCAGAAAATATAACATGCATAGGAAAACTGTGCCCATTATTTATTCTTCCTCTGTTTTGCTGTTTCCAAATGTGTCTTTCATAGGAAATACTATCAAAAGCTTTCTTAAATGCTAGTTACTAAGTAAATACAATAAGCCGATCCATTTTTTTTTGCCAATAATAATTTCAGTTATTCTGTTGCAAGAGCTTCATAGATATTGATCAACATGAATGTGAAGAACCGGCACCGAATTATTTACTGCATATTAAAATTTTGCTCTGCAAGCATTTTGTCTGCTTTCTTTTATGTGTGTATGTGTGTATGTGTGTGTGTGTGTGTGTGTGTGTGTGTGTGTGTGTGTGTGTGTGTGTGTGTGTGTGTGTGTGTGTGTGTGTGTGTGTGTGTGTGTGTGTGTGTGTGTGTGTACTCACATATTTGTACTCAACTATTTGTGTTTGCAAAGGTCGAGCCAAAGGTCCTGGCCCCGCCTCTTCACTGATTGGAACTAGGTCCTCTCTCTCCCTGCTCCATGAGCTTTATCAAACCTCGTCTTAAAACTATGTATGGTTCCTGTCTCCACTACGTCACTTTCTAGGCTATTCCACTTCTTGACAACTCTATGACTGAAGAAATACTTCCTAACATAACTTTGACTTATAGGAGTCTTCAACTTCCAGTTGTGACCCCTTGTTTTTGTGCCATCTCTGGAACATCCTGTCTTTGTCCACCTTGTCAATTCCTAGCAGTATTTGGCTCACGAAATCGTAATGACACGATTGCAAACAAACCATACCACGGGCGGGATTGAACCCGCGGTCAGAGAGTCTCAAAACTCCAGACCGTCGCGTTAGCCACTAGACCAGCTAGCCACAATAAGATTCGTCCAACTAGGTATATTTCTACACCATAGGAAGGTTAGCACAGGCACCTCTGTGACCACAAATGCAAGTTTTTACAGACGAATCTCTAGCTAGCATAGCCGTGACGAACTCTAGCTCAATTAGTGCCTATGCTAACCTTCCTATGGTGTAGAAATATACCTAGTTGAACGAATATTATTGTGGCTAGCTGGTCCAGTGGCTAACGCGACGGTCTGGAGTTTTGAGACTCTCTGACCGCGGGTTCAATCCCCGCCGGTGGTATGGTTTGTTTGCAATCGTGTCATTACGATTTCGTGAGTCATGTTGACGGCATTGAGGGGACTTGAGCTAGAGTTCGTCACGGCCATGCTAGCTGGAGATTCGTCTGTAAAAACTTGCATTTGTGGTCACAGTGGTGCCTATGCTAACCTTCCTATGGTGTAGAAATATACCTAGTTGGACGAATCTTATTGTGGCTAGCTGGTGCAGTGGCTAACGCGACGGTCTGGAGTTTTGAGACTCTCTGACCGCGGGTTCTATCCCCGCCCGTGGCATGGTTTGGTATTCATATAATTTTTCATTCCTTCTTGTAAATCATTATTGCAAAATGAGAAATATTATTGGGTCAAGTACAAAATCTTGTGGCACCCCACTTGTCACATCCTCCCATGCAGACATTTTCCCTCTTATATATATTACTATAATTAAAACTAAGCCCTAAACCACCGGAATCATACAGCTTTTCCTTTTATTAATATCCGCATTTTCCTCTCAAAGAGAAACTATTTTTTTCCATGGTAATGTAAAATTTCTTCTTTTAATTTGCTCTGTTTCCAAATCAATCTTTCATGTCAAGTTTTCTTAAAGTCCAGGTAAATACAATTTTGCAGTCCATTTCCATGAATAATTTTTTTACATCTGTCATAATTACTTATAAAATATTTACATGACTGTGCAGACCAAAACCCAAACTGTTTACCAGTTAGTATGTTATTATTCTCTAAGTGTTGAATCCACTTAACCTCAATGGCGTTTACCAATAATTTTAAAATAACACTGAATAGAGAAAATGGCTATGTTGTAATTGATCGTACTTGTGACCATTTATAAATATAGGCATATGTGCCATTTCCCATATGTTTGCATATGTGACATCTCCCATGTGTTTGCATATATGCCATGACCCATGTGTCTGCATATGTGTAATCACCCATGTGTTTGCATATGTGACATGTCCCATTGGTTTGCATATGTGATATCTCCCACGTGTTTGCATATGTGCCATCTCCCATGTGTTTGCATATGTGACATTTACCGTGTGTTTGCATATATGCCATTTCCCATGTGTTAGCACATGTGCTATCACCCATGTGTTTACATATGTGACATCTCCCATGTGTTTGCATATCTGCCTCTACCCATGTGTTTGCATATGTGCCATCTCCCATGTGTTCGCATAAGTGCCATCACCCATGTGTTTCCATATGTGCCATCACCCATATGTTTACATATGTGCCATCATCCATATGTTTGCATATGTGCCACCACCCATGTGTTTGCATATGTGACAATTCCCATGTGTTTGCATATGTGCCATCACCCATGTGTTTGCATATGTGCCATCACCCATGTGTTTGCATATGTCCCATCACCCATGTGTTTGCATATGTGCCACCACCCATGTGTTTGCATATGTGACAATTCCCATGTGTTTGCATATGTGCCATCACCCATGTGTTTGCATATGTCCCATCACCCATGTGTTTGCATGTGTGACAATTCCCATGTGTTTGCATATGTGCCATCACCCATGTGTTTGCATATGTCCCATCACCCATGTGTTTGCATATGTGCCATCACCCATGTGTTTGCATATGTCCCATCACCCATGTGTTTGCATATGTGCCATCACCCATGTGTTTGCATATGTGACAATTCCCATGTGTTTGCATATGTGCCATCACCCATGTGTTTGCATATGTCCCATCACCCATGTGTTTGCATATGTGCCATCACCCATGTGTTTGCATATGTGCCATCACACATGTGTTTGCTAGGTTTCTTATCTGTAGTAAAATTCTAAATATATTTGTGTGTGTGTCTCTTAACAAATACAACGAGTTTATGCTACCATCAACAACCAGGTTATTAACAATTTTTTCCTTGTTTCTTGGGTGTGTGCAGGTGGGTCAGTCCTGAGCAGCGACTCTCCCCACTTGTTCCTGCACACTCATCACAACTACAGGTCAGTCACTCATTTCTCTTCCTCCTCCTCCTCCTCCCATCTATCGTAATTACTTTTTGATTTGTTTTAATTTTGCTCTCTTTTTTCTCTCTCTCTCTCTCTCTCTCTCTCTCTCTCTAGTATGCTTTTCGTCCTTCTCTTTTCTTTAAACATCCTTACGATACTAATTTATTTTATGTTCAATCACATTCTCTGTTTTTCTCCCTACTTTTTTTTTAGTTTTAATTATATTTCTTATTTCTTTAACTTTCATCTTGTACTTTCAAATTAATCATTAAATATTTATTTAAAGAAAGACGAAACTGTTTTTTCTCAGCATTTTATAAATTTTATGTAATTCTGCAATAACAGTTAAGATAACTTACATAGAGTGATTTATCTCAGTGTATATACAGTTTGCTTAGAGGGTATTTAAACCCTATTTTAGGGACTGCTGTATACTTGACCAGTTGTGAAGACGTTACATTCAGATTTAATAATAATAATAATAATAATAATAATAATAATAATATCTTTATTTACTACAAGTACACGTACAAGGTATGCAGTCCTAGGTGACATCAATGACATACTACTATATAGAAAGCCACTTGTTATGCTCTGCATGTCGGGCAAATCGGGTCAGTGTTCCAGGATGCGACCCACACCAGTCGACTAACACCCAGGTACCCATTTCATTGATGGGTGAACATAGACGACAGGTGTTAAAACACAAGCCCAATGTTTCTACCCTGGCTGGGAATCGATCCCAGACCCTTGCAATGTGAAGTGAGAGCTTTAGCCACCAGGCCACGTGAGCCCAATGACAGTTCAGTCGATCGAGTTTAAACCAAACCAATCAGCCATCATACGTGATTCACAATTTTATTTACTGAGAGCTTAATGATAAGTGATAAATGCTAGTTCGACATACTACAATTTACTATTGTTTCAGGAATAATCAACATTATTGACTTACTATACAAAAACCCCTGGTTATGCAGAGCATCTCAGGCAGCCTTAAAGTTAACTTGTTACTACTGTATGAATAATTAATTTAGTTTACAAGAATGCAAAAGTTTTGTAATCTTTAACATTAACTCCAAACACTTTGCTTCATGATTATGGCAGTTTTAGAAATTTTGCAGTTTTTTTTTTAATATTTTGCAAAGCAATTTGTTTTGTCTTTTGTTAGCGATTATTATAAATGTTGGTCAAATACAAATGCAAATACTAATCTATATTTCAATATTATTGCCCTGGACATACAATAATCTGAAGGTCCATAGAATACTCACTTTCTTCAATTATCTGTTTCTAATTTCTATTTTTACTAACGGTCTAATATTTACCAGAAAAATAGAAAGAGATGCAAGTTACAGGTTAATTCATAAGAAACACAGTAAGAAAATATACACAAATAACCCGCATATAGAAGAGAGGAGCTTACGACGACGTTTCAGTCCGATTTGGACCATTTACAAAATCACTTTGTAAAAGGCCCAAGTCGGACCGAAACGTCGTCGTAAGCTCCTCTCTTCTACGTGCGGGTTATTTATGTATTGTTCCAGTCACGGTATTGTTTTTTTTGTTACTTAATAAGAACACACAATTGTCTGGTTTAGCTGGGTAAGTGGTACTAGTTTCTTAAGTTACAGTACAAAACATAATGAGATATGTGACTATCTAGTAGTATGTGAGAATTGAAAACTGAAACATGAACATGGGCAGAACTAAAAGGAAAAAACAACAGGTTTGAGAATTTGTTTATCATAGTTTATTGCTGTCAAGATCACATTAAGGTAAGGAGTCGATTCTGAACAAAAGCTTTAAAGTGACTGGCAGAAAGCAAACCTTAGGAATCTTCAGGCAGAGTTCCAGATTTTAGGGCCTTTTAACCCCACCGTGTCATTACGATTTCGTGAGTCAAAAGAATGAAAATTATAATTGCAGTTTTTTTTTTTTCGTGAACTGTTTCGAGTTTTTGACTCTCATATCAAAATTGCTTTCAGTGTTTTTTGACCACGTAATATTATCTAAGGAAGACAATAAACAATAAAATTGGCCTATCTATAGGCAAATTTAGCAACCTTTAAAATGGAATAGTTATCTTTCTTGCTCGATCTGTAATGACCATAGAAAACGGATTAACTATCGAAAATATTTACAAACCAACATAGCCTGAACAGTTTAGAGTGAAATTTATCATTTAGTTTAGTGAGGAAACTGTTTATAAGAATCTTAAATCAGTCGGTTAAAAGAGTCAGTAGTCCAAATTCTCACATTTACTTTTTTATATATATTTTTTTCAATATTTAACAACTTACTTATCTCTTCAGTTCATCAAAAGATATAAACATCTATGGCAACGTTCTAGCACAAGTTTGCAGAAGTCTTCACAGTAGTTAATGGTCCAAGTCCGACCGAAACCTTCAAAACTAGGGATGCCAAGCCTATGATGACACTCTTCAGGTCACTTGTTCTATCTAGGCCGGAATATTGCTGCACACTAACAGCACCTTTCAAGGCAGGTGAAATTGCTGACCTAGAAAATGTACAGAGAACCTTCACGGCGCGCATAACGGAGATAAAACACCTCAATTACTGGGAGCGCTTGAGGTTCCTAAACCTGTATTCCCTGGAACGCAGGCGGGAGAGATACATGATTATATACACCTGGAAAATCCTAGAGGGACTAGTACCGAACTTGCACACGAAAATCACTCACTACGAAAGCAAAAGACTTGGCAGACGATACAACATCCCCCCAATGAAAAGCAGGGGTGTCACTAGCACGTTAAGAGACCATACAATAAGTGTCAGGGGCCCGAGACTGTTCAACTGCCTCCCAGCATACATAAGGGGGATTACCAACAGACCCCTGGCAGTCTTCAAGCTGGCACTGGACAAGCACCTGAAGTCGGTTCCTGACCAGCCGGGCTGTGGCTCGTACGTTGGTTTGCGTGCAGCCAGCAGTAACAGCCTGGTTGATCAGGCTCTGATCCACCAGGAGGCCTGGTCACAGACCGGGCCGCGGGGGCGTTGACCCCTGGAACTCTCTCCAGGTAATCCAGGTAATAAGTGTGAGTCTCCTATGTGCGGGTTATTTTGTGTCGTGACGGCTAGAATTCTTTGGAAAGAGTGAAGGTCATGGGAGGAACCGTCAAGCAACAGCCGATTCTGGCCACCTCAAGTGCTCAAATAAACAGGTCGTCTGTAATAATCGCCGGTGGCGAGAATCGAACAGAAAAACTCGGTTTTATCATTCCATATTCAGCTTTTCGGTCCATTTCACTACTAAAGCGTGAAAATTTGGCACTTGTTTTGGGCCTTTCTACTAAACAAATGAAATCGAAAATCGGCTATTTGTATTAATTTTGGCTATCTGTATTAATTTTGGCTATCTGTATTAATTTCGGCTATCTGTATTAATTTCGGCTATCTGTATTAATTTTGGCTATCTGTATTAATTTTCGTGGCAAGTAACAGACATTCAGGCCCTCATTGCCAGCCTTTAGGCCCCAAAGTCGGTCATTCATTATCGTTCCCATTAAACTTCTAAATTATCCTTCCCTCTCTATTAATCACGTCCCGAAGCTGAGGCTTGGGGACGTGATTAATTAATTCTTTGTTGCGTCTTCAGAAAAAAAAACTAATGCAGTTCTTGTGTATATTTTCTCCTTTATCAAATAATATATTGGTAATGTTATTTTCGTTTATAGCTAAAGGGAAAATAGGATAAGTTATAGTATAAGTTCTCCTTCTCATATACATCTCGTAACTTGTGCAACTCTTTCCACAGAGCCTCATCCAGGACTAGTGGTTTTTGACATTTTGTGAGGTTGTGTTGGGAGACACTGTTTCAGGTTCATTGTTTTAACTGATATCTACACACTGTGGTAGTCAGTGTTTGAATGTTGCTGAACTTAGATTCACCAATTATGGATTTTTTTTCCTTGTATGGAAGACACGTCGACTGTCCTCAGCTAGGGTTGCTTTTGTGTCTATTTCCCTGCCTGACGCTGTGCTGCTTATGGCTGCATTGTGCATCTTCCTTTTACAGAACTGGTTGCTTTACTGTTCATGTTGGCTTTGCTTATTGTGTCTCTGTTGGTCAGAAGTTGGTTTAATTTGGGACTTCTTGCTTCGTCTGTCACTTACATTGAAAATCAATAACGCACCAGATGATAGTGGTAATTGTTAAGAATATAATATTGTACAATATGTTAAGTGCTAAAAGCACAGTCTAAATAAAATATACAGAATACTGAATATGCCATAATAAGTTACGGAAGCTGTGTACCTGGTAATGTGCAGTAGACTAATTCTGTTAATGCATTTCACTGTAAATGTTAATAACCCTAGATACTTTTTTTTTGTTATATTAATCAAAGTTCATAAACTTATATTTGTTAGTATTTATTCATCCAGTTGAAATCTATTTCACCTAAACCTAGGTGTTATAAAGACCAATATGATACACGATGATTGGCGTGCGCTGAGTATGTCATATTTTATTCGACGTTCGTCACACAACCATTTGAGCGAGGTTTGCAGTCTTTGGCCACCTAGCCTATACTCTGTCTGCGGTATTCTTTGCCCTTCCCCTATCTTCATGACTTTGCATTTGGCGGGATTAAATTCGAGAAGCCATTTGCTGGACCAGGTGTCCAGTCTGTCCAGGTCTCTTTGAAGTCCTGCCCGGTCCTCACATGATTTAATTCTCCTCATTAACGTCACATCGTCTGCGAACAGGAACACTTCTGAGTCTAACCCTTCCATCATGTCGTTCACATATACCAAAAATAGCACTGGTCCTAGGACCGACCCTTGTGAGACCCCGCTCGTCACAGGTGCCCACTGTGATACATCATTACGTACCATGACTCGTTGTTGCCTCCCTGTCAGGTATTCTCTGATCCATTGCAGTGCCCTTCCTGTTATATGAGCCTGATCCTCTAGCTTCTGCACTAATCTCTAGTGAGGAACTGTGTCAAAGGCCTTCTTGCAGTCCAAGAAGATGCAATCAACCCACCCCTCTCTCTCGTGTTTTACTTCTGTTACTTTATCATAAAACTCCAGAAGGTTTGTGACACAGGATTTTCCTTCCATGAATCCATGCTGGTTGGCGTTTATACTCTTGTTCCATTCCAGATGCTCCACCACTCGCCTTATGATAATCTTCTTCATAACTTTGCATACTATACACGTCAGTGACACAGGTCTATAGTTTAGTGCCTCTTTTCTGTCTCCTTTTATAAAAATGGGAACTACATTTGCCGTCTTCCATACCTCAGGTAGTTGCCCAGTTTCCAGGGACGTGTTGAAGATTGTGGTAAGTGGTACACACAACATATCCACTCCCTCTCTAAGGACCAACGGGGAGATGTTGTCCGGTCCCATTGCCTTTGAGGTATCGATGTTCCTTAGCAGTTTCTTCACCTCCTCCTCATCTGTATGTATGTCATCCAACGTATTACAACCCAGGATTTCAAATGGCCTGTTACCCCGGGTGTAATGGGAGCAAATAGACACAGTAGAAAAAGTTTAGACTTATATTATCCTTCACCAATTTAGAACAGCAATATGTACACTATGTACAGTAATAAGTATAGTGCACGTCACGGTAAGCAAGGCAGAAATAGAAGCCACAAGATAGCAGACCGTGCTTCAACCAGCTCTAGAATGGGAATGACAAGGGCAGACAGGAGAGCGGTATCCACATAACCTCTGGCTAGAACCTGGTCACTAGTTGAACGATGGGGCCCCATCATCAACTCTTAGCAACCTGGTTCGCTGGTTGGGGGAGATAGCCTGTAAATGAGGGTGTGTCCATGCGCCGAATAAAGGTTACGTACTCTTTGCATGCCACACAACGCTTGTTGGTATATTCCTTGCTCGTGTCCCCATCTGGTCTGTCCCCCGAGAGGCCTTCCTGTCTCCACTGTAAATACTTCCTTAAATCTCATGTTGAGCTCCTCACATAACTCTTGATCGTTTCTTGTGAGTTCCCCACCTTCTTTCCTCAGTGTGTGTGTGTGTGTGTGTGTGTGTGTGTGTGTGTGTGTGTGTGTGTGTGTGTGTGTGTGTGTGTGTGTGTGTGTGTCTGTGTGTACAGGACAATCAATTCCATTACAAAGCCAGCTCTGAGATTCTTATTTGTTGCTGCAGTCAACTCAGAGACTTGATCGCTATCGCACTCAGCTCACACACTGAGGTCCGGAGTTCAAAGCTCCTCCGGTACGGCTGGAAAACATTATAGACGTGTTTCCATAAAACACCTGCAGTCCATGTTCACCCATCAGTATATAAAATGAGTACCTGGGTGTTAGTCGACTAGTGTGGGTCGCATCCTGGGACAAAACTGAGCTAATTTATGCGAAATGCTCAGCATAACAAGCGGCTTTCTATATAGTAGTATGTCACTGATGTCAGCTAGGACTGTATACCTTGTACATGTACTTGTAGTAAATAAAAATATTATTATTATTATTATTATTATTATTATTATTATTATTATTATTATTATTATTACTAGTAGTAGTAGTAGTAGTAGTAGTAGTAGTAGTAGTAGTAGTAGTAGTAGTATAGTAGTAGTAGTAGTAGTAGTAGTAGCAGCAGCAGCAGCAGTAGTAGTAGTAGTAGTAGTAGTAGTAGTAGTAGTAGCAGTAGTAGTAGTAGTAGTAGTAGTAGTAGTAGCAGTACTAGTAGTAGTAGCAGTAGTAGTAGTAGTAGTAGTAGTAGTAGTAGTAGTAGTAGTAGTAGCAGTAGTACTAGTAGTAGTAGCAGTAGTACTAGTAGTAGTAGCAGTAGTACTAGTAGTAGTAGCAGTAGTACTAGTAGTAGTAGTAGTAGTAGCAGTAGTACTAGTAGTAGTAGTAGTAGCAGTAGTAGTAGTAGTAGCAGTAGTACTAGTAGTAGTAGCAGTAGTACTAGTAGTAGTAGTAGTAGTAGTAGCAGTAGTAGTAGTAGTAGTAGTAGTAGTAGTACTAGTAGTAGTAGCAGTAGTAGGTAGTAGTAGCAGTAGTAGTAGTAGCACTAGTAGTAGTAGCAGTAATAGTAGTAGTAGTAGTAGTATAAAAATCTCCGATATCCCCCATGTTCGACTCGACCTGTAAACTATATGGGCTTAAACCCGCGATCAGAGAGATTTGTGATTCTCTAATGGCGGGTTCCAACCCCACCCGTGATATTTTTTTTTTCATTCTTTTCGTTTTGTGTATCATCTGCATTATACCATTTGTCATTAAAATAGTTGCTTGCAATCATACGAAACTCTTTCTTCTATTACTAGCCTTGTATACTTATAATATAAAGCACTCTCCAGGTAAATATCTACCCGCCTGTTTTTGTCAGCTACTTGACTCAATTCTCTTTCTCATTCTCAAATCTGACGTAGAGAGACATAAATCATAGCACTTCATCATCCCTTACAGACAATGCTAGAATTCACATGAGAGAGGCATATACTGATACACATAGCAAACTTGCAAGCTAATATAAACCAAAACTTCCAGTGAGCTACTGACAACAATACGACGTTTAATGAGAATTAATGTCTATTACACAATTGTGGAAAAAAACTGAGGCAGTAAAGAGTGGAACGGAGTATAAAACGTACTATACTTTCTCAATAGAGCGAGAAACAAACGTGAGGGACTTACCATACCACGAGTGGGGTTAGAATCCACGATCAGAAAGTCACAAAACCCCAGACCGTCGCCTTAGCCACTGGGCCAGCTAACTACAATAAGATTCATTCAACTATGTATATTTCTACACCATAGGAAGGTTAGCATAGGCACCACTGTGATCACAAAAGCAATTTTTACAGACGAATCTCCCGCTAGCGTGTCCGTGACGAACTCTTGTTTGCAATCGTGTCATTACGATTTCGTGAGTCGTGAGGGACTTAGTAGTGATAATGCCAGATCTTACCTTCAAAGATCACAGCAGTGTCATCATCAAACCACAAGGAAAATGATGGGCTGGATAACGAAAATCTTTAAAGCAAGAGATGACACCTCAGTGATAGCACTCTTCAGGGTCACTTCTTCAATCTAATACTGCTGTACTTTAATAACCTCTTGTAAGACATAATATTGCATGGTGTATGCGCATATGGTTAATGCGGCTAAACTCAGCTCCTTCAATGCTACAATCAACACGTTATTCCAGTTTAACAACATGCCAAGTTTCAAGGTCCTAGACTCTGCTCCTTCCGCTGACATTCTCAACATCATTCAAAACATCGTTAATTTCACTGCACCAGCCGACCTGATATCTGCCCAATCTTCTGTTCTTCGACCAGCTACAGCTGCTGAATAGCCTTCTACCACTGTAATCAACTTAACTGTGCAACTAGCCACTGTGACCCATGTCTCCAATACCACTTCTCACACGCACACAGCTGCCAAGCCGTCACCCACTCACTCCACAGTACCTCCCCGGTCAAACCCAATATCACCAGCCTTCCTACTTTCTCCTGTACAACCAGCTGCTACCTCCAAGACCACTGAAGCTCAGCCTACAGAATTTTCTGAGGAAGAAGAAGAGGTTGATATCTATGCCTAGCGACTGAAATGTAACAACCTTGCCTTCTTCATATTACAATGATCTGCAGGAAACTGTACACGAAGCTGTGATGGTTCGGTCATATTCGCCAGTGTGCCACCGTACCTCTTCTCGTCCAAATATGTCCAAAAATTTGGGGAGATACATACAACTGCCACAACTACCATACATGAGGTGTCACATCTCTTTCTCTCCAGATCTACCTTCAAGAAATTCAGAATCGAATCTTCCGCTGTCAGTCCACCTTAATCACTCTAATCAACACCTCCATATGAGTGACGCCCTCTTCCGAGGCCTGCCTAGCTGCCTGCCTATCTCCCTGCATAGTCAAGACCACCGCTAGACTACTGCCTGCTCATTCTGCTCTCCACATCGCCACGATTGCTCCGCTGTTGGATTATTCTTTACCACAGAAGACATACCTTTACAATTCTATTCTTTGTCTGTCCAAACTTCAACTCGCCCTTCGGGGACTTTCCTGCACTCTGTTACTTTCATTGCCAGGCAGGTAAAAATTATAGATCTGCAGAATGTAAAGGGAACCTTCATTACTCATTTAAAATCAATCAAGCTCCTGAATTACTGGGAATGCTCGAAGACCCTCGAGATGTACACGCTGGAACTTAGGCAAGAAAGAAACATTGCAATTTACACCTGAGAATTTATAAAGGGATTGATCCCAGATCTAAGCTAGAAATTACTTCCTGTAAAAACAAGAGTCTTGGCACGTGGTGCTAAATCCTCCAATGAATATCAGGGGTACAATGAGTTCACTCAATGTAAGTGTAAACGGATCAATATTTTAAACAAATTCCCCCCATACATAAAGTGGATTACCAACAAGCCCCTAGCTGTCATCAAGAGGGATTAAAGGAATATGTGCGGAATAAATATGTAAATTCAAGTTACCTTAACGAAATAAATAAATATATAACTTCAATGAATAACTCAAAAGAAAATATTTACATGCACTCAGGTTCCATGGTCTCCATATAACCTACCAGTCAGGGCAGTTTATGCAGGGGCAGACAGGCAACGCTAAAGCACCCTACCTGTGCAAGTAAGCGAGTCCTACAGGCAAACAATGTATACAACAGTCCTTTACTCATTCACTCTGAGATAAATATGTACGAGTGAATTTTTTCCCTATCACTTTCCCTCTCTTTTTCGTGCCAGGACTTTCTTATCAGCATGTATAAGTATGACTGATGAGAGGAAGAGTATGACCTAAAATAAAGTTTTTCAATGAATCATTATTCCTATTGGCTTTATGATTAATCCAGCCTTAATGTCCAATCTCTCCTCGGCCCATTGGATATTGCATTTAGTAACCCCGTATCTCGTTCTAAGCTTCAAACTACGAATCCTTTGCATGATTTTCACGCCACACATTGCCCTCAAACACGGTATCTCCACTACCTCCAGTGTCCTCCTCGCTGCAACCTTATCAACAATTATTCACACCAGAATAAAGTGTAAGTATCTCTACACTCTTACACATTTCCTTATTTACCTCCATGGATAACGGTCTTTGCACCACGTTGGACCCTTGTAAATTCTATGGCTCAGATCGTCTTTCATAGATCCATCCGCCAAGTTAATTCTCAAATATCTGAACATGTTCTCCTCCTCCATACTCCCTCATTCCAAATTGATATTAAATTATTCATCTGTTAAATTTTTATTACCTTCTTCACCTTGCTCATACCTATTATCACTTTTATTTTCTTTTAATTGCCCTTCAAATTCGTCCACCAATCTTTCCAACTTTTCTTCAGAATCCCTCAAAAGCACAGTATCATCAGCAAAAAAACAAGTGTAACAATTCCAGCTCTGTATTAGATTCTTTGTCTTTTAATCCTACAGCTCTCCTCAACACCCTAGCAATCACTTCGTATGAAATCCTAACCAGATCCTTCCTGTTATCAAAAAATCTTAACAGCTTCAAATAATCTTCCACCTATTAAGTACCGTCGCATCATCTGCCACATTGTTCTCCAATTCATTCTATCATATGCCTTTTCTAAATCCATAAATGCGTGGAAAGCACTTCTTACCCTTTTCAAAATATTGTTCACTTTTATACTTTAATGTAAACATTTGCTTTAAACTTTCACTTCTCTCTTACTCACTGATGCCTTTCTACCCCATCTACCTCTTAATCTCACTGTAGCTACAGCTAAGCAATATATATATACACACACAGAAAGAGAGAGAGAGAGAGAGAGAGAGAGAGAGAGAGAGAGAGAGAGAGAGAGAGAGAGAGAGAGAGAGAGAGAGAGAGAGAGGTGGTAAAGGCAAGAAAATAAACAGCTCTGAGAATATATCTCTATATTTTTCCCTGAATGAATCTTCTTCTCTTCTCTATGGACGAGAGTCCCCAGTTAACTCCAAAAGTGGTATTTCCCTATACTTAAATCCGGATTATATACCCATATATAACAAAATTTACGATGTATTATCGATGTATTTAATAATTACATAGTCTGTTGTCTAGCTTCAGAATGTGATAGTGATGCTCGCTGCCTCAGCCACAGCTTTGTAGTAGTGTTTTCCGTTCAGCAGCGTGTGCCTCCAGGATGCTGCTCAAATTGCCAATTATCCGCCAGCTCATACGAGTAAACCTCTCAGCTCTAATTACTTCCCGAGGCTAACATAATGCCAAGCAAGAAGGAAAGAGTCAGCGCCCACGGACCTGACTCCAGGACCTTACTCATTGACCTGACCACTTACTGACCTTACTCAGTGACCTGACCCACTGACATGATTCATTAAGCTGACCCACTGACCTGACCAATTGACCTGACCCATTGATCTGGCCCATTAAACCCACCCATTGACCTGATACACTGACCTAACGAATTTATCTGACCCATTTCTCTGGCTTATTGAACTGACATATTGACCTGACCCACTGATCTGACCCAGTGACCTGACCCACTTACCAGACTCACAGGCTAGACCCTTTTACTGACTTATGAACAAGATTCACTGCCCAAACTTACTGACCTGACCCACTGACCACGTTCACTGGTCAAACCAACTGCCTAGAGCCACTAACCAGACTCACTGACCTTACTCACTGAACAGACCCACAAACCCTACTCACTAACCAGATCCACTTAGTTGAACCACTAACAAATCCAACTAACTGAACCCACATACCAGGTTCACCAATCATACACACTGACCAGACCAACAGACAAAACTCACTGACTAGACCCCACCAGTCAGTTCGCTAACCAAACCCAGACCTATTTGCCAGATCCACTAACCAGGCCCACTGATCAGATTAGTAACCAGACCTACTAACGTCAGTCATTGGCCAACTGACTAAGGTCGCTAACCAAACTCATTCGCCAGACGAGATTAAATTCCTGATACAACAGTATCAGTATTATCCAATGAACAAGAGTTAATAATTTTGAATTTGAAACACATTATTGTGTTCACTTCTTCTGATGAGTGGGATCATGTGATGAACATGGTGAACCTCCCAAGATAGTGAGTCTAGTGAGGGGACTGTTGACTCTAGGAACTGCATTTATAGTCCCTTTCCTTGGATCGAACTTGAATGCCTCTCATTACCCAGTAGCTATATGACCAGTAGAGGATAAGTATTTAACTTCTGATTAAAGAAGTATAAGCGTACATGATAAAATCTCAACTTAAAATTCATTTCTTGTTTGATCTCTGAAGCTTAGTCAGTTTATATCTTGCACTTTTTTCTAATTAAATTTTTTGTATCTTAATGCAAAATGAAATAACACCAATAAAATCTTCCCAACAAAATTCAAACATTGGGTTACCTTCAGCAGTTGAAAGAAAACTATCTTTAAAACACTGGGTTACCTTCAGCAGTTGAAAGAAAACTGTCTTTAAAACATTAGAAGATAATATGACACTGTGTTACACTTTGGCATCTTTATTGTGAGACTTATTTTAGTCAGATCTAGAGACATGTGAATGAAGTCTCTAATAGTGGAGTCACTGGAAGGATGGGACGATGCAGCAGTAGCAGATGTGATCACATGTGTCTAGGGCCAAGTAGTGGAAATGAGTCAAGTTCTTGGATAATGCGGCAGAAAGAAATTGATTAAAACAATATATTAACTTTAGCGCCCTTATATTTACATGTCATTGTTGAAAACTTACACTGCATTTTGAATTGAAAAAAAAATAGACAGCATCCCTTCTCGTTTACGGAAACATAGTTTATCCCTAATGAACTCTCTTTGTACCAATATATTCATTGCGTTAGAGGTCGTTCTCAATGGAAATGAAATTTCACACCATTTCAATAATATAATCGTTGTGCTCACCGCTCCACCTTCTGTGTCACCACAACAAACTGCAACTCTGTCCAGAAACAACAACAAATGCACAGTCGTGTTATCTGAGCAACAATGATAATGGTAAACAATACCGACAAGTTAATTACTGAGATACATGTATCTTATTTATAAACATTCACATTCTTCTTACATTCACACGAGACGCATGGGAACTTGGATCGGTATAATATTTCTCCCACCGGGGTGTGGGGGGAGGGGGTGTGGTGGTGGGGGGAGGGGGTGTGGTGGTGGGGGGAGGGGGTGTGGCGGTGGGGGTGAGGGTTTTCAAAGTACGCGGAAATCATGAGAACAATTCTTCTTAAATATCTCAGGTAAAAGATTAAAAAGTGATGTATCAGAGGAACAAAACAAGGAACCTAATGGCCCACACTATGACTCGTGGTTTTAAGATGATATCATAGGTGGCCGATGAGAACAGTCAGGGTAAACATGCCAATGTTCTGTTTAAGGGCGGTGAACAGTTTGATGCGTTCAATTTTGTCATTTTCGTATAATAAAGTGCAGCTTTTTCCCATAATATGAGGTATATATGAAAATTGTAAGGGTACATTAGCGTTGTAATGCATGCATTACTGCTGTAATGTTGTAAGCATGGATTGCCTTTGTAATGCACGCATTATGGTTGCAAAACAAGCGCTACTGTTTTAATATGTTAAGCATGCATTCCCACTGGAGTGGGAAGACTTCAAGCGTTTCTCCAGTATCCAACTTATCGCATCCCCGACATCTGTAGATGCTGCGTTTGTTGTGGAGGATCTTGTGCTGCCGCTGATGGCTTTAATGGCAGTTACAGCTACACCGGTGTAGGCCTGACATAGGATGGGACAGAGACCATATTAAGTGTTGTGGCCGTGGCTAAGAATACTCAGCGTTTAATGTTACATTACACTGGAGCAGTATTGTGTATGAGAGTTGCTATTTTTAACAGGAGTGAAGATTATGCAAGGAGATTTTGAGACTGCTTAAAGTTTTCTTCCTTTTTTTTTTTTTTTTTGCTCCACTTTCATAAGATTACTGCTACATAATCTAAGCTCACGAAGAAAGTCTATGAGGTTTATGATGTGATTAGAAGAACGTGGGTTTGTTGGTTCCTAATAAACAGTTTGGTAAGCTTGATCTCCCTGTTTGCTGAGAACATCCGAGGTTTAATTGGTCTCTAATATCTTGTAGGTTCAGAAGCCTACAAAGAACTTTCACCAAAACGAAGCATACAGCGTCAGGAGGGTTATATGTCCATCAAGAACGAACAACAAAAACTCATGCACACACTGCAGAAAATTACTATGGGACTGAAGTCTGCCACAGTGATTCAGATACCCGGGCAACACACCAGCCTTGTTATTAGGAATCATAGGTACACTCCGAACTCGACGAAGGTTTTATTCAAGGTATACTCAGCGTAGCCCTCCTGGAGACCCCTGACGCCCACACTGCCCAATCTTTACACTACAGCCCTCATGGTATCACGGTACCATTCCTCACGGTACCACTGTCGATAATAGAGGAGGGGTTATCATCCAAGAGAGGAATACATTCAATAATAAAACGACGGATCTTTTGGGACATGCCAATAACTCTACAGAAATAGACTAGGCATATAGGCATATACCCAAGTAATGAAGAGAAAATATTTTCCAGGTCCTAACCAGGTTAGAAATGATGACATCTATTACCCGGTGACCACCCGACCAGCACACTTTCACGAACTTCTCAATAATCCATAAACCAAGAGTACCACTCAGGCCATCACCTCAGGCATCAGCAGTGTTCCCCAAAAGCTTGCAGGAGTTCTTACCAAGACCCTGTCATAGTTATTGGACACTATTAGTCAATCCCGTCTCAGGCATTCAAGGGATTTTATTTCCTGGTTGGATGACATCAGTTATAGAAATAAGGAATTGGAAGTCACTTTTCCCTTCAATCGAGTATTCATCAAGGAAGCCATTGAATTCTTATGCGTCTACGACACTTTCAAAAGCTAATGCCACTTACCCACTTCTGATTTTATTAACAGGAAGCCTGTGGTAGCTTCATATTCTCCTTTGCTTTGGTGATTAACTTGACCTGGAAATGTCGACGACACTGGTAACGATATCTAGACGCTTGAACCTGCAACTCTTAAGAAATCTACTCAGCCAAATTAAACTTTTAATTAAATTCACCTAAGTCCTAGAGGAAAAAAAATAATGACACACTATCCTTGTTTTGGACATCCTATCCAGCAGCCAGGATGATAAAGTCAAACGAACTGTTAAAAATAAATATTAATGAGGATGTCCTCGTGCACTTTTATTCACATCATGATGTAAAAATTAAGAAAAAAGTCATTATTAGTTTCTTTCTACTGGAGCATACAATCTGCAGAGATCCTCAGCTGAAAACTGAGAAAGACTAAAAAGAGAAAACTTTTATAAGTCTTCACATTCCCCCTCACATACGTTTTCACTGGACATGCAGTGCCACTTGAAGAACTAAAAGTAATATTAAACATAGCCATCTTACCCACGAGCACCGCAGCCAAAAAGCCTCTCTCATTATACGTAAAGCCAACATACATGTAGCTGTAATCACCACCAAAACAGAGAAACAGCACCCAGAGAGATGCACTGTTTTTCATGTTTTACTGAATTATGTCCTTAATAAAGTCATTTCTTTCCTTCTCTCTCGAGAACGAAACACGGTACTAATAAAAGATTCCCTACGTTTGGTGTCTTCTTATCATTTATCAGCATTTACGTCTTACTTTTGAAAATTATACTTCTTGGAATAAGAAAGACCTGCTAAATGACTCACGAAATCGTAATGGCGCGATTGCAAACAAACCATATCACGGGTTGGGCTAGAACCCGCAATCAGAGAATCATAAAACTCCAGACCGACTCATTAGCCACTGGATCAGCTACCCGAGTGGCTAACGCGTAGGTCTGGAGATTTTTGACTCTCTGATCGCGGGTTCTAACCCCAAATGTGGTATGGTGTTTTTTACTAAATGACTTTTCGATGACTCCCGCAACTGCAAATTTGAGTGCATTTCTGGGGAACCAACTCTTAGTATGGTGTGTTAATATGAGTCAGCTAACTAGCAAATCAACTCGAAGACAGAATTTAATATTCCAACAAGAGATAGCATGGAAGAACCAGCAGACCCGATTCTTTGCCTAAAAACAAGCGATGTTCCCTGAAGAGAAATATTAATACCCGAAATTTTACATAACTATCGTCATATAGTGGTCGCCAAGCAGTCAGAATATTGAAATAGTCTCAAATTTCTTCGTGAAGTCAACAGGGATAAGCACTGATCAAAGTGTTTACTAAGGATACGTGTCGTTACAAATAGTTTCTTCAGTTATTAGAACGAATAATTTCATTAAAAATTGTTTTGAGTGGTACAGACTTGTCTTTTACCATCAACATAAATAGTGTAATACTGTTGGGTGAATATTGACATTATTAGGTAAAAGGACACACATGTAACTAATATGACATTTTATTACGGCATCGTTTCGGTCTTCAGGAGCTTTGTCAAGCAATTATGGCTTGACAAAGCTCCAGGAGAGCGAAACGTTCCCACGATAAAATGTTGCATTAGTTGCTCGTGTGTTCTTTTGTCTAACAAAAATAGTATGAACAGCAAGTTTTATTTCAAGATGAAGGTCTTCACGACGTTACATGATCCAAGCTGATACATCATGGATTATTACATGATCCAAGCTGATACATCATGGATTATTACATGATCCAAGCTGATACATCATGGATTATTACATGATCCAAGCTGATACATCATGGATTATTACATGATCCAAGCTGATACATCATGGATTATTACATGATCCAAGCTGATACATCATGGATTATTACATGATCCAAGCTGATACATCATGGATTATTACATGATCCAAGCTGATACATCATGGATTATTACATGATCCAAGCTGATACATCATGGATTATTACATGATCCAAGCTGATACATCATGGATTATTACATGATCCAAGCTGATACATCATGGATTATTACATGATCCAAGCTGATACATCATGGATTATTACATGATCCAAGCTGATACATCATGGATTATTACATGATCCAAGCTGATACATCATGGATTATTACATGATCCAAGCTGATACATCATGGATTATTACATGATCCAAGCTGATACATCATGGATTATTACATGATCCAAGCTGATACATCATGGATTATTACATGATCCAAGCTGATACATCATGGATTATTACATGATCCAAGCTGATACATCATGGATTATTACATGATCCAAGCTGATACATCATGGATTATTACATGATCCAAGCTGATACATCATGGATTATTACATGATCCAAGCTGATACATCATGGATTATTACATGATCCAAGCTGATACATCATGGATTATTACATGATCCAAGCTGATACATCATGGATTATTACATGATCCAAGCTGATACATCATGGATTATTACATGATCCAAGCTGATACATCATGGATTATTACATGATCCAAGCTGATACATCATGGATTATTACATGATCCAAGCTGATACATCATGGATTATTACATGAACCAAGCTGATACATCATGAATTATTACATGATCCAAGCTGATACATCATGGATTATTACATGATCCAAGCTGATACATCATGGATTATTACATGATCCAAGCTGATACATCATGGATTATTACATGATCCAAGCTGATACATCATGGATTATTACATGATCCAAGCTGATACATCATGGATTATTACATGATCCAAGCTGATACATCATGGATTATTACATGATCCAAGCTGATACATCATGGATTATTACATGATCCAAGCTGATACATCATGGATTATTACATGATCCAAGCTGATACATCATGGATTATTACATGATCCAAGCTGATACATCATGGATTATTACATGATCCAAGCTGATACATCATGGATTATTACATGATCCAAGCTGATACATCATGGATTATTACATGATCCAAGCTGATACATCATGGATTATTACATGATCCAAGCTGATACATCATGTATTATTACATGATCCAAGCTGATACATCATGGATTATTACATGATCCAAGCTGATACATCATGGATTATTACATGATCCAAGCTGATACATCATGGATTATTACATGATCCAAGCTGATACATCATGGATTATTACATGATCCAAGCTGATACATCATGGATTATTACATGATCCAAGCTGATACATCATGGATTATTACATGATCCAAGCTGATACATCATGGATTATTACATGATCCAAGCTGATACATCATGGATTATTACATGATCCAAGCTGATACATCATGGATTATTACATGATCCAAGCTGATACATCATGGATTATTACATGATCCAAGCTGATACATCATGGATTATTACATGATCCAAGCTGATACATCATGGATTATTACATGATCCAAGCTGATACATCATGGATTATTACATGATCCAAGCTGATACATCATGGATTATTACATGATCCAAGCTGATACATCATGGATTATTACATGATCCAAGCTGATACATCATGGATTATTACATGATCCAAGCTGATACATCATGGATTATTACATGATCCAAGCTGATACATCATGGATTATTACATGATCCAAGCTGATACATCATGGATTATTACATGATCCAAGCTGATACATCATGGATTATTACATGATCCAAGCTGATACATCATGGATTATTACATGATCCAAGCTGATACATCATGGATTATTACATGATCCAAGCTGATACATCATGGATTATTACATGAACCAAGCTGATACATCATGGATTATTACATGATCCAAGCTGATACATCATGGATTATTACATGATCCAAGCTGATACATCATGGATTATTACATGATCCAAGCTGATACATCATGGATTATTACACGATCCAAGCTGATACATCATGGATTATTACATGATCCAAGCTGATACATCATGGATTATTACACGATCCAAGCTGATACATCATGGATTATTACATGATCCAAGCTGATACATCATGGATTATTACATGATCCAAGCTGATACATCATGGATTATTACATGATCCAAGCTGATACATCATGGATTATTACATGATCCAAGCTGATACATCATGGATTATTACATGATCCAAGCTGATACATCATGGATTATTACATGATCCAAGCTGATACATCATGGATTATTACATGATCCAAGCTGATACATCATGGATTATTACATGAACCAAACTGATACATCATGCATTATTACATGATCCAAGCTGATACATCATGGATTATTCACAAACAATCCTTCCTCGTAAGACAGACAACCATCCATAGTACCTGAGGCAAACATCCATAGTGCCTGAGGCAACCATCCATAGTACCTGAGGCAACCATTAAGAGTATCTGAGGCAACCATTTATAGTACCTGAGGCAACCATCCATAGTGCCTGAGGCAACCATTAAGAGTATCTGAGGCAACCATTTATAGTACCTGAGGCAACCATCCATAGTACCTGAGGCAACCATTCATAGTACCTGAGGCAACCATTCATAGTACCTGAGGCAACCATTCATAGTATCTGAGGCAACCATCCATAGTACCTGAGGCAACCATTAAGAGTATCTGAGGCAACCATTTATAGTAAATGAGGCAACCATCCATAGTACCTGAGGCAACCATTCATAGTACCTGAGGCAACCATCCATAGTGCCTGAGGCAACCATTAAGAGTATCTGAGGCAACCATTTATAGTAACTGAGGCAACCATCCATAGTACCTGAGGCAACCATTCATAGTACCTGAGGCAACCGTTCATAGTACCTGAGGCAACCATTTATAGTACCTGAGGCAACCATCCATAGTATCTGAGGCAACCATTCATAGTACCTGAGGCAACCATTCATAGTACCTGAGGCAACCATTCATAGTACCTGAGGCAACCATTAAGAATATCTGAGGCAACCATTCATAGTACCTGAGGCAACCATTAAGAGTATCTGAGGCAACCATTCATAGTACCTGAGGCAACCATTAAGAGTATCTGAGGCAACCATTTATAGTACCTGAGGCAACCATTCATAGTACCTGAGGCAACCATTAAGAGTATCTGAGGCAACCATTCATAGTACCTGAGGCAACCATTCATAGTACCTGAGGCAACCATTAAGAGTATCTGAGGCAACCATTTATAGTACCTGAGGCAACCATCCATAGTACCTGAGGCAACCATTAAGAGTATCTGAGGCAACCATTTATAGTACCTGAGGCAACCATCCATAGTGCCTGAGGCAACCATTCATAGTACCTGAGGCAACCATTAAGAGTATCTGAGGCAACCATTTATAGTACCTGAGGCAACCATCCATAGTGCCTGAGGCAACCATCCATAGTACCTGAGGCAACCATTAAGAGTATCTGAGGCAACCATTTATAGTACCTGAGGCAACCATCCATAGTACCTGAGGCAACCATTCATAGTACCTGAGGCAACCATTAAGAGTATCTGAGGCAACCATTTATAGTACCTGAGGCAACTACTCCAGGTAAATGACACAGCAATTCATTATAGTTAAAACAATAATTCCCGATGAATGTGATAACTCGGGAGCTATTCCTGGTAAGTTAGGTAATAATTCTACTTATTGGAGCAGCTATTTTTCATAAATAATACCGCTGTTCCTAGTAACTAGTGTCTCCATTCCTGGTGATTAAAGTAGACTTGCCTTGGAGTGAAGGCACACATTAACAATGTAAACTTAAGATAATGTGAGAGGTTGGAATTTCCAGCCTAGACAGAAATTTATATAGCAACTTTGCATAATGTGAGAGGTGCTAAACACCAGTTTATTTACCGTTTTAAATAGGTACTTAGCATAATGAGGGAGTGTGGCAACACCAGTGTTTATGTCCATTTATATTGCCTTATCTAAACAAGTTCCCTGCCTTTGTATCCGCTAGTTACAGATTCAGTGTAGCAATTCATCCCTTCAAGGGAAGGGAAGGGGTGAGTTCCTTATATTAGTTAAGTGCTGTTGATCCAAGAAACCAAATTTACTCTCTCTTTCCCCTGTTAAAACCTGATTACCTTCCATTGGTTTTAACAAGTTTAACGTTTCCCAGTGAAGTCAGCGGAGATGTCATCTGTGAAGCAATGTGTGATGTGAATATTATACAAAGAATTAGAAGTGTAGGAATTAGAGACGGTTTAAAAGTTGCGAAATACGTAATTTAGAGGGTGGAGGAGAGTATGTTGCGTTGGTTTGGTCATTAGAAAGGCTGAAGGGTGAATAATTCCGGGATGGAAGGAAAGCAGGAAGGACAGGTATTGGCAGAGGAAGACGTGGAGGAAGCGTGTGAAGTAAATTAAGATTGGCAGGTGTTTGAGCATCGAACAAGAGTGTGTGAGCCTCTTAGAGCTGAATGGAGAACATTTAGCTTGATGTGTTGTTAGAATGCGAGCGATGTAGCTGGCCACGTAGCTAACGCGCCTGTCTGAAGTTTTGAGACTCTCTAACCGCGGGTTTGTTTGCAATCGTGTCACTGAGCGAGGTAATGTTATAAATGGAGGAAATACACTGCATCTACACACTCACATTCTTTATTTCCCAGACATAACAATTGCTTCCTAAAGTAAGGAAATAAACACATCTTTAACATCATAATATATTAAAACATGAGAAACATAAATTACAAGGGCACACACGATCCTTAAATAACATCGCATACGGAGAGTCACATAACATCGCATACGGAGAGTCACATAACATCGCATACGGAGAGTCACATAACATCGCATACGGCGAGTCACATAACACTGCATACGGTGAGTTACATAACATCAGAATAAACCTAAAATATAAACTGATACAAGCAAACCCATATTTGAATTAGAAAAACCAACATTTGCACTATCAAAATACATAGTACAAGCAAACCCTCTCTGGTACAGGAAATCCATATTAATGCAAGAAAATCCACATAAGTGGATGGAATCTCACGTTGACATAAGTATTAACAGATCCACATTGGCACAAGTAAACCGTGTTGGAACAGTTTTATCACATTGGTATAAACTATATTATAATAACCATATCACATTGTAACAAGCAAAACCCCCTCTTGGTACATTCGCACATACATTGGTACAAGGAAATAAACATTGGTGAAATCATGTCCTCATTGGTACAAGTAAATCTACATTTGTAAAAGCAAGCCAACATTCGTACAGGAAAATTTATATTGGTGCAAACAAAGCCATATTATTACTAACAAAATTGCATTGGTACAAACACATATACATTGGTACAAGAAAATCAACATTGGTAAAAAATCCACATCACAAGCAAGCTCACATTGGTACAAGCAAACCCACATTGGTATAAGCAAACCCACATTATTCCAAGCAAATTCACATTGGTCCAAACAAACCCACAATGGTAGGAGAAAACCAACATTAGTACAAACAAACCCACAGACTTCCAAGCAATCCAATATTGGTACAAATGAACCCAAATTGGAGTACACCAATCCATTCTTGTGCCAGGAAAAAATGCATTGGTACAAGCACATCCATAGTTGTACAGACCAGCTCACATCGATAGACTAAACTATTATTGATTCAAGCAAACCCAAACAGGAGCAAACAATTCTTTATTGGTACAAGCAAACTTATATATCAACAAACAAACCCGTATCTGTAGGAAGAAAGCCAGTATTTGTTCAGTCAGACCCACACTGGTACAAGCAAATCCACATTGGCAACAGCAAAGTATACTAACACAAACATAGAGTGATACAAACCCACATTAGTAAGGGAACCAACATTAAGACAAGCATACCCATAATGGTACAAGCAAACCCACACTAGTGCAAGCAAGCTGACGTTGGTGAAAGAAAACTCACACGGGTAGAAGCAAACCAACAGTGGTACAAACTATCAAGAATAACAACGAATCCCACATTCATTCAGTCAAACCTAAATTGGTACATGCAAAACCCCGGTTACATTGGCACAAGCATCCCAACAATGGTATAAGAAAACCTGCCCATATCGGTATTAGAAAATCAGAGTGATTTCTCCTCCGTAATTACACTGATAATCCACCCTTGAAGACGTATACATGTACATCCAGGTGGTTGATACCCAGGCAGGACATTTGTGCACAGTATGCATATTTAGCTTTGGTATGAATAGATGCATGGTGCAACATGGTGCAACATGAGTCTCTCTTTGTCCGATGCAGATCAAGCAGACTCATCTCCGTTCACGTATGATATGTAAAATATTTAGAGGCCTAAATTGGACAGGTGCATTCTTCAACAGACCACATAATGTGAATAACTTAATTAAAAAAAAAAAAACAATATTCACTTCTTCCTCTGAAATATGAAAGTAAAGGTGTAATGAATTACAAAGGTAATGCCAATACAGACATCCTGATCATCTCCATAACTATTTTCCAACCGAGAAGAAGAAACCACAGACTCTGCCACTAGATACAAATAACAATATAACGCGAACTTTCAATGAATGTAAGGTATCGTGTAACGAGGCTCAGCTGCTCCTTTAGAGAGGTAATCATTCTTTTATCAGATCCTGAAAGCAAACTGGTACCAGAATGGTTTTTCCCTCCTCAGTTGATCCCAGTTTCTGTTTCGGCTTCTGTACCAGGAGACAATGGTCCACGCAGCGAGGATTTGCTAACCTTGTACCGAGTCCAGCTTCGTTCTTCAGGTGAGTGAGTTTCTTACGTGGATATACCACTTGTAATTATAATAATATCGTGGTGGACAGCTCGCTCTGAGTGCTTGAATAATGCTTCCTGCGTAATTGAGTTGTTTTCTATCGATTTCCTGTTTTACAGATGATCTCTCTCAATGCCTCGTTGACAGAGTCCTGATTACTGGTCTTGTCATAGAGAGCAATTGTGTAGCACTCCAGGACACTGAAGACGCTGCTGTTCAGCTCTAGTTACAGTAGTAATTATCAGTTATGTTTGAGAAAGCCTATTTGGTTTGTGGGAAGAATTTCCAAGCTTCCAATTGAACCTTATTTTGTACGAAAAGGCAGATACAGTATTACAATCTGTTAAGGTATGGAACACGAGTTAAACAAGAACTTGTTCGTCACCTAACCCTGGAGCAATGAGACTGATATATAGATGTGTGAAACTGTTTCAGGTACAATATTGTTTCAGGTACCAATGCTGAATGACAATGTGCAGTATAGAGATGCCCACATCCGTCTTAGACACTGTGATGTGCTCAGTATGTTTGGTCTGGTCTTCGGGTGTAAGACATGCATTATTTATCTATTTCTATTTACAAGAGACTTAAATACAGACAACAATACTCTCATTGAGCATATTATATCAGAATTCTTCATACCGTGTCACAATAATTTTGTCTTACATTCCATTGTCAATAGCAAACAAAGTTCTTTCTTTCCAAACGAAAATCAGGCACGAATTTATTTTTGTTATGAGAAGACCCCCAAAATTACAAGCCAATGATCTTCGGTATAACATTCTTTGCAATGAAGGATCTACTCTGGTACAACTCTTCATCTAATGCAACGATAAATACATAAACAAGTGCGCCATAAATGGCCAAACACATTTGCTCTCATGGCCCACACCGGACTAAAGTATCCTTAGGGCTCAAACTGAAGCAAAATGGGCTTATGGTTTACGCCTGCAGAATGACCTCATGGCTCACACCTGTATATTGGCCTCATGGTTCACACCTGCAGAATGGCCTCATGGCTCATACCTGCAGATTGGCCTCATGGCTCACACCTGCAGAATGGCCTCATGGCTCACACCTGCAGAATGGCGTCATAGCTCACTCTTGAAGAATGGCCTCATGGCTCACACCTGCAGAATGGCCTCATGGCTCACACCTGCAGAATGGCGTCATAGCTCACACTTGAAGAATGGCCTCATGGCTCACACCTGCAGAATGGCCTCATGGCTCACACCTGCAGAATGGCCTCATGGCTCACACCTGCAGAATGGCGTCATAGCTCACACTTGAAGAATGGCCTCATGGCTCACACCTGCAGAATGGCGTCATGGCTCACACCTGCAGAGAACCTTCATGACCAACACCAGGGTCAAGTGTCCACATGATCCACACCGGAGTAATGTAATAGTTACCCTCACCATTATAGTGTCAAAAACAACACTTTAAAAATGTGTAAAAAAATAAAAACAGAAAAGTGTCAAAAACATCACCATCAAAGTGTCATGACTAGCATCATACTAGTGTCATGACTAGCATCATACTAGTGTCATGACTAGCATCATACTAGTGTCATGACTAGCATCATACTAGTGTCATGACTAGCATCATACTAGTGTCATGACTAGCACATACTAGTGTCATGACTAGCACATACTAGTGTCATGATTAGCATCATACTAGTGTCATGACTAGCATCATACTAGTGTCATGACTAGCATCATACTAGTGTCATGACTAGCATCATACTAGTGTCATGACTAGCATCATACTAGTGTCATGACTAGCACATACTAGTGTCATGACTAGCATCATACTAGTGTCATGACTAGCATCATACTAGTGTCATGACTAGCATCATACTAGTGTCATGACTAGCATCATACTAGTGTCATGACTAGCATCATACTAGTGTCATGACTAGCACATACTAGTGTCATGACTAGCATCATACTAGTGTCATGACTAGCATCATACTAGTGTCATGACTAGCATCATACTAGTGTCATGACTAGCATCATACTAGTGTCATGACTAGCATCATACTAGTGTCATGACTAGCACATACTAGTGTCATGACTAGCACATACTAGTGTCATGACTAGCACATACTAGTGTCATGACTAGCACATACTAGTGTCATGACTAGCATCATACTAGTGTCATGACTAGCACATACTAGTGTCATGACTAGCACATACTAGTGTCATGACCAGCACATACTAGTGTCATGACTAGCACATGCTAGTGTCATGACTAGGGCATACTAGTGTCATGACTAGCATCATTCTAGTGTCATGACTAGCATCATACTAGTGTCATGACTAGCATCATACTAGTGTCATGACTAGCATCATACTAGTGTCATGACTAGCATCATACTAGTGTCATGACTAGCATCATACTAGTGTCATGACTAGCATCATACTAGTGTCATGACTAGCACATACTAGTGTCATGACTAGCACATACTAGTGTCATGACTAGCACATACTAGTGTCATGACCAGCACATACTAGTGTCATGACTAGCACATGCTAGTGTCATGACTAGGGCATACTAGTGTCATGACTAGCATCATTCTAGTGTCATGACTAGCATCATAACAGTGAGATGATTAGCACATACTAGTGTCATGACTAGCATCATACTAGTGTCATGACTAGCACATACTAGTGTCATGACTAGCACATACTAGTGTCATGACTAGGGCATACTAGTGTCATGACTAGCATCATACTAGTGTCATGACTAGCACATACTAGTGTCATGACTATCACATACTAGTGTCATGACTAGCACATACTAGTGTCATGACTAGCATCATACTAGTGTCATGACTAGCACATACTAGTGTCATGACTAGCACATACTAGTGTCATGACTAGCACATACTAGTGTCAAGACTAGCACATACTAGTGTCATGACTAGGGCATACTAGTGTCATGACTAGCATCATAATAGTGTCATGACTAGCACATACTAGTGTCATGACTAGGGCATACTAGTGTCATGACTAGCATCATTCTAGTGTCATGACTAGCATCATAACAGTGAGATGACTAGCACATACTAGTGTCATGACTAGCATCATACTAGTGTCATGACTAGCACATACTAGTGTCATGACTAGCACATACTAGTGTCATGACTAGGGCATATTATTGTCATGACTAGCATCATACTAGTGTCATGACTAGCACATACTAGTGTCATGACTATCACATACTAGTGTCATGACTAGCACATACTAGTGTCATGACTAGCATCATACTAGTGTCATGACTAGCACATACTAGTGTCATGACTAGCACATACTAGTGTCATGACTAGCACATACTAGTGTCAAGACTAGCACATACTAGTGTCATGACTAGGGCATACTAGTGTCATGACTAGCATCATAATAGTGTCATGACTAGCACATACTAGTGTCATGACTAGGGCATACTAGTGTCATGACTAGCATCATACTAGTGTCATGACTAGCATCATACTAGTGTCATGACTAGCACATACTAGTGTCATGACTATCACATACTAGTGTCATGACTAGCACATACTAGTGTCATGACTAGCATCATACTAGTGTCATGACTAGCACATACTAGTGTCATGACTAGCACATACTAGTGTCATGACTAGCACATACTAGTGTCAAGACTAGCACATACTAGTGTCATGACTAGGGCATACTAGTGTCATGACTAGCATCATAATAATGTCATGACTAGCACATACTAGTGTCATGACTAGCACATACTAGTGTCATGACTAGCACATACTAGTGTCATGACTAGGGCATACTAGTGTCATGACTAGCATCATAATAGTGTCATGACTATAACATACTAGTGTCATGATTAGCACATACTAGCGTCATGACTAGCATCATACTAGTGTCATGACTAGTGTCTGGTAATAATCTTGCTTCACTTCAGCACTTGTGTCTGGTAATAATCTTGCTTCACTTCAACAGTTGCGTCAGGTAATAATCTTGCTTCACTTCAGCACTTGTGTCTGGTAATAATCTTGCTTCTCTTCAGTACTTGTGTCTGGTAATAATCTTGCTTCACTTCAACACTTGCGTCAGGTAATAATCTTGCTTCACTTCAGCACTTGTGTCAGGTAATAATCTTGCTTCACTTCAGCACTTGTGTCTGGTAATAATCTTGCTTCACTTCAGTACTTGTGTCTGGTAATAATCTTACTTCACTTCAACACTTGCGTCAGGTAATAATCTTGCTTCACTTCAGTACTTGTGTCTGGTAATAATCTTGCTTCACTTCAACACTTGTAACTGGTAATAATCTTGTTTCACTTCAACACTTGCGTCAGGTAATAATCTTGCTTCACTTCAGCACTTGTGTCTGGTAATAGTCTTGCTTCACTTCAGCACTTGTGTCTGGTAATAGTCTTGCTTCACTTCAGCACTTGTGTCTGGTAATAATCTTGCTTCACTTCAGCACTTGTGCCTAGTAATAATCTTGCTTCACTTAAGCACTTGTGCCTGGTAATAATCTTGTTTAACTTCAACACTCGTGTCTGGTAATAATCTTGCTTCACTTGAACACTCGTGTCTGGTAATAATCTTGTTTCACTTTAGCATTTGTGTCTGGTAATAATGTTGCTTCACTTCAGCACTTGTGTCTGGTAATAATGTTGCTTCACTTCAGCACTCGTGTCTGGTAATAATGTTGCTTCACTTCAGCACTTGTGTCTGGTAATAATGTTGCTTCACTTCAGCACTTGTGTCTGGTAATAATGTTGCTTCACTTCAGCATTCGTGTCTGGTAATAATCTTGCTTCGCTTCAGCACTTGTGTCTGGTAATAATGTTGCTTTGCTTCAGCACTTGTGTCTGGTAATAATCTTGCTTCACTTCAGCACTTGTGTCTGGTAATAATGTTGCTTCGCTTCAGCATTTGTGCCTGGTAATAATCTTGCTTCAGACATGCTGGCGGCTTCGCTCTAAGGAGAGTTTGATACTTTGGGTTCAATGGGAAACAAAGTTTGTGCATTACGGTGCAGAATCAAACGCTTAAGAAGGGCCCTATTCACGCGCCAATCTTCCGTCTTAAAGGTGACTCCTGGGAGAGGATAATATCCCTGGAACCGGTCTCTTCTCTTACTGTAAAGCCTTTAGACACACTAGATAAAAATAACCTTTCCAGGCACCTCGTCTTATCAGTAGTTCTTGTAATGCTTCTCTGTGAATCACGGAACGGGTGGCGTTTGAATCTATGCATAATGAGTCCTAAAATTCACAGGCCAGTGCATTCACCACTTGGCCAGTTGGCTCAAATAAGATTCATCCAACTATGTGTATTTCTATATACCACAGGTTAGTATGGGTTCCATACAAATGAAGGTTTTTTATTACGATTCCATAAGCTCCCTGAGAATGTAATGATTTCGGGTATCATTTAATCTTTCAATGGTCATTCAGGTGAATCTCGCTTTTCTCGATATAACCCAAAGGCTTCTTTTTCTATGTTGCTATATTAACTGCAACTATTCACATATCAAGCTCAAAGTTATTATATATGGTGCTACTTATAAAGAATTTTCTCATCCCGAAAGCCATCTGTGAGCTAATTCTTGTAGGGAGACTCCTAGTCGAAGATGTAGTCTTCTTCTCCCTTCAGTTGAGTTTCTATATACTGGTGATATGTTCTTGGTCCAAGGACTTGGAACTATTCTCCTCTGCTTTGGATATAACTTGATTTTCTCAAAGTCTCCAGGCGCTGCTTAACCCTTTTATTGGATTAGCATTTCAAATGAATGTGTAATATATATTTCATCCTCTTCGGCGTCACTGTGTCTAATTCTATTTCTATTAAGAGAAAACCTCTCTTCCTCACCACCAGAATTTGGTTGAGTTCATACTCTAAGATTTCAATGGTCATGTACTTCATTGCATTGCCTGTCTACCCGCCATCTGCTTCATTCTGAAGACCCTTGGATCTCTCACTCGTCTTACCCTGGTTCCAAAGACATTTCTCATCTGCTCAATATAATCTTAACCAACTTCTCCATCCTACATAAACTAACTAACTAGAGACTTCATATCTTCTTTATTCTTGTTTTTCATTAGACGTTATTGTGTTTACCCTGCCGAAGGGTTCCTTGTTTTCATCTCTTGGTACCAGAATCCTCAGCCAAGCCAACATCTAACAGAGGAATTTCGGTCGTCTTTTTTTTATTAACTTGGTGGGCTATATCTTTGTTTCCTTTCTATCTCTCTCTCATTCTCTCCTTCTCTTTCTTTCCCTCCAATTCGCCCTCCCTCCTTCCGCAGTTTTTCCTCCTCTCTTTCAATTTCTTCCCCCCTCCTCTTTCCTTACAGTACAGTCTAGTCCCCTGCTCTTCCTCCTCCAGTTCTCTCACTTCCATCCCTCTCCTTGATAACCTGTCACCGCAGTTCGTCCTCCTTCCTTCAATATTCTTCATTTCTTTTTCCCTCATATCCTCCTCTCTCTCTCTCTCTCTCTCTCTCTCTCTCTCTCTCTCTCTCTCTCTCTCTCTCTCTCTCTCTCTCTCTCTTTCTCTTTCTCTCCTAAGAGAGGGCGACTTCCCGTCAATGTACACCCTTAAGTTTGTACAGTGAATAACGCTAACATTCACTAATTACATTACAAACATGGATGATATTACCCTTCACTGTCAAATTACATAGTGTTAATATGACTCACGAAATCGTAATGACACGATTGCAAACAAACCATACCACTGGTGGGGATAGAACCCGCGATCAGAGAGTCACAAAACTCCAGACCGTCGCGTTAGCCACTGGACCAGCTAGCTACAATAAGATTCGTCCAACTAGGTATATTTCTACACCATAGGAAGGTTAGCATAGGCACCACTGTGACCATAAATACAAGTTTTTACAGACGAATCTCCAGCTAGCGTGGCCCTGACGAACTCTAGCTCAAGTCCCCTCAAAGCCGTTAACATGTTTGCAATCGTGTCATTACGATTTCGTGAGTCATGTTAACGGCTTTGAGGGGACTTGAGCTAGAGTTTGGGAATGTTTATTCAACATGTGCATGATAGTAGAAGGGTAACCAGGGATTGGCAGAATGTAAGAATTGTAGGGAAGAAACCTGTTGAGTATACCGGGTGAAGTGTTTGGCAGAACTACGTTTTATACTTCAACAGCTCATTGTGTACTAAGTCTGAAGTTGAAGCTGCCTTTATTCACTCTCCATCAATGTCAACGTGTTCTCTTTGTTTCTCTTCCACGAGATCTCTGTAACCTCACTACCATTGCTTTTGACATTGCTCTCTTTAATTCACAATTTCATTCTTCTAAGCTCCATAATAAACTTCAATGTCTTATCTCAGATAGCCTTGGTCAAAATTCTCCCTTACTGACAGTGTTACTAATCTGTCTTCTGTCGCACTCTCCCAACATGAGATTGTACTTCGTGGATTTGGTCTTTCCTTTGCCACTTCACTTGCCCCTCGCGCTGGTATTGCCCTGATTAGCCCTTTTGATTCCGTTCGTCAGTCTTGATCTCGTAATCTTCCTGACCGTTCCACTTTTCGTGGCACTCTTCCTTCTGCTTTTGATATTCTGTTTTCTAAGAATCACCACCTTCCTACTATTGAATGCCCTTTCTTCTCTAATGTCGTCATCCTCTCTTCTGACAAAGGTAATTCGGTAGTTATCCTTGATCGCGAGGATTACCTCCGTAAAGCTGACGTCTTGCTCACTGACTCACGTACCTACACTCCTCTCGTTTCCAACCCTCTTGATCGCATCAAGAGAACTTCCATCAAGAAACTGTCCTTTTGACTTTGACCTTGTTCAGCGTTTTCGTGTTATTTGTCCCTCTCTGCCCTATTTCTATGGCCTTCCCAAAACTCATAAACCTGATATTCCTCAGTGTCCCATCACATCCTCTAGAGGTTTTGTCTTTTATTCTCTTGCTTCTTGGCTGGCCAAAACCCTCACTCCCTTTCTATGTACTTTTTCTCCTGCTCACCTTCTTCACTTTCAAGACTTCATCGAACGTGTTCGCTCTTTCCTGTCCTGCAAGATGCTTAGTCTTTACGTTAAGCCCCTCTTCACTAATGTCCCTCTTGATGAATTCTTCAATTTTCTCAGAGAGAAGCCAATAAAGGGTTATTTCATCTCCCTATACGTACTGATGTCTTATTCGCCTTTGTGTGGATTCAAATTCCTATTCCTTCCAAGACAAATTGGCTCTCCTCTAGCTATGCACTCTCCTCTATCTCCTGTTCATGCTAATCTTAACATGGAACACTTCGAGACTGTTCTTCCTACTATCGATGTGCGCCCCTCACTCTGGTTCCGCTATGTAGATGACATCTTTGCTCTTTGGCCTCGTGACTCTAGTCTCTTCCAACCATTTCTCGATGCCCCTTCCATTAAGTTTAAAGCTGAATGGGACTCTAATTCTTTGCTTCCTTTCCTTGATGCTCATGTCCACCGCTCAGATATAGGTTTTGCATTTTCCGTGTACCGCAAGTCTATGCACAGTGGCATGTGCATTCACTACTTTTCCTATCATGCTTCCTCTGTCAAGAAAAGTGTTCTAATCTCTCTATTTCTCCGTGCTCTCTACATTTGTGGTCTTCAGTTCCTTGAATCAGAAATTTCCACTCTTCGTAATTCATTTTCTCGTCTTGGCTTCCCTTCCCATTTCATAGACTCTGCCCTCTCAAGTGCTAAACGGACTTTCTTCTCTCCCAAACTCTCTATTCTTGGGAACTCTCCTGTCCTCTGCCTTCCTTATATTTCCAGTCTTTCCAATCTCAACAACTCTCTCCGTTCCTTAGACATCAAACTTACTTTTCGGCAGACTAACACACTTCGCATCAATCTAGTTCACAATTCTCCTCCCTCTATAGATGCTCCTGGTGTCTACTTAATTTCGTGTTCCTCATGTCCTCTTCAGCACTTTAGAAAAACTGGCCAATCTCTTTCTGACAGACTCAGGGAACACGAAAGTAGTATTAGGCTTGCCGACACCAACAATGCTCTTTTCTGTAATGTCAAAGATTACTGTTATCTTATTGACTAGTCTTCTCCTATAACTGTGTACCCTACTTCTAACTTTCACAGTCGCCGTCTGGTTGAATCCTCCCTTATACACAACTTTCCTTGTATGAATCTTAGTCCTGGCTTTGTCTCTGTAGATGCCTTCCTTTCCCATTACATAGTAAAATGCTCCGAACTTCAAAACACGCGTGACTTAACCTGATTCTTTTTTCTCCTCCCTTTTCCCATTTCCTCTTCCCTTTTTCTCCTTTGGATTTTCTTTCATCTACCTTGGGTGTTTGGTCTTTTATTATTTATTAATCTTTTCTCCCCTTCTGTGTTCATGTTCCTACCCTTTGTGGGCCCCTAGTTTCCTTGCTAACGCGTCGGTCTGGAGTTTAATGACTCTCTGATAGAGGGTTCTAACCCCACCCGTAGTATGCTTTGCTTTGACTGACTCCACTAATTATATTACTACCTCTACCACTGCCTCTCTACTTCCTTTCCGATTACCTCTCGTGTCCCGGCTCTGTCTGCTGGCCTATATATACTCCCTCCTTCTCTCCTCTCTGTTAGTGTCTTTGTAAATGGTCCACTTCGAACCGGAACGTCGTCATAAGCTCCCCTCTCCTATGTCCGGGTTATTGTGTATTATTCCAGTCACAGTATTGTGCGTCTTTGTCATTAATAACTATAGGTAAGGCAATATGATGGCATGCAGAGGATCAAGAAGTGTGAACGAAGTGTAGGGAATGTGTAGCCCGTCAAAATGTAAGAACATTATGATACATTTATCATTTTAGAAAAGGCATATGAAATAGTAGGTATGTAACAGCGTGGCATATGTTGCTAATCTAAGGAATATATGACAGATTACTAAAAGCAGTAGAATTTTTATGCGGACAGTGAGTTTCTGGTCAGGGAATGTAGGAGAGAGGGATTATTTTTCAGTAATAGTAAGCCTTAGACAGGGCTATATATCTCTATTTTTGTTAACATATTTATAAATAGGATGTAAGAGATGTGAACGCTAGTTCACTAGATATTGGTGAGTGAGTAATATATTGGCACTTTGATACAAAACTGGAGTCGTCACAACTCCGTTTTGCCGATGGAAAAGTTTTTTTTTATTGCATGGATAACTCTTCCTTAGCTCCTCTCAAAGCTGGGATAAAATATATTAACTCTTCTCAAAGCAGGGATAATCAGAGACAATTCTACTGATCACTATCCCACCTTCCTATAACAAATATTTATCAGCTACCACTTGATCATAGTAAGATCTCATTTCGTCTCCATGTTGAGACAATTATAAATAACTTCACTACAGTACTAACTTAAACTGATTCGAACACAATTTTTTTTACGGTGACAGCGGCGTAGATGAATTCATTAAACTTTTTATATACAACTACAAAACCTTTACAACAAACATTGTCCTATAAAAACTAAGCAGATCACAGCAAAGAGACTAAGTAGCCCATTGCTAACAAATAGCATCTACCATCCATAGATAAGAAACGTATCTACTAAAAACAATATAGACTGGGTTTAATAATTAAAGAAGATACCAAAAAATATTCATTAGTTCTTACTAAACGTAATGAGGAAGTCCCAACAACTGTACTATTATAGGAGCTTCAGTGAAACAAGAGGTAATATGAAAAGCACCTGGAACACTCTCCTTCACATCAAGGGTTCTCACAAGTTGATCCAAACCAGAGATGTTGTTCTGACTAAACCTAATGAACCACACCTCGTGCCGGTAGAGAGAGGCAATAAATTTAATGATTTCTTTTCTACCCTAGGAACAAGTCTAGTTAATAAAATTCCTAGCACCATGGAAGCACGTGTGTGTGTGTGTGTGTGTACTCACCTATATGTACTCACCTATATGTGGTTGCAGGGGTCGATTCATAGCTCCTGGCCCCGTCTCTTCACTGATCGTGTGTGTGTATGTGTGTGTGTGTGTGTGTGTGTGTGTGTGTGTGTGTGTGTGTGTGTGTGTGTGTGTGTGTGTGTGTGTGTGTGTGTGTGTGTGTGTTTGTACTCACCTAATTGTACTCACCTAATTGTGGTTGCAGGGGTCGAGACTCAGCTCCTGGCCCCGCCTCATCACTGATTGCTACTAGGTCCTCTCTCTCTCTGCTTCCTGAGCTTTATCATACCTCTTCTTAAAACTATGTATGGTTCCTGCCTCCACTACTTCACTTGCTAGGCTATTCCACTTCCTGACGACTCTATAACTGAAGAAATACTTCCTAACGTCCATGTGACTCGTCTGAGTCTTCAGCTTCCAGGTGTGACCCCTTGTTCCTGTGTCCCCTCTCTGGAACATCCTATCTCTGTCCACCTTGTCTATTCCCCGCAGTATCTTGTATGTCGTTATCATGTCTCCCCTGACCCTTCTGTCCTCCAGTGTCGTCAGTCTGATTTCCCTCAACCTTTCCTCGTACGACATTCCCCTGAGCTCTGGGACTAGCCTTGTTGCAAACCTTTGTACTTTCTGTAACTTCTTGACGTGCTTGACCAGGTGTGGGTTCCAGACTGGTGCTGCATGTGTGTGTGTGTGTGTGTGTGTGTGTGTGTGTGTGTGTGTGTGAGCACTCACGCGCGCGCATGTGTGTATGTGTGTGAGTGACTTCATTTTACCAGAGAGAGCATCACATTCACCTTTTAAAAGAAAGAAGGCATCCAAGTGGACATGTTCACACAGTGAGGCATTTGCATGGAGAGGCACTTACAGGCGCATGCAGACACATTTAATGAAGAACGCAAAGTCAGCCTCCCAGAGAGAGGGAGAGGGAGGGAGGGAGAGAGATAGAGAGAGAGAGAGAGAGAGAGAGAGAGAGAGAGAGAGAGAGAGAGAGAGAGAGAGAGAGAGAGAGAGAGAGAGAGAGAGAGAGAGAGCAAGAGAAAGTGAAAGAGACAGACAGACACAGACAGAGACAGAGATCTAGGCTCACCTTCATTTGCATCCCAAAGAGATACATCACATAGGCTGGCCACCCCAGGTGTTGCCAGCCGAGAGTTGGCACCCGGGAGAATTGTACCAGAAACAACGTTATCTCACTACTACCCAGACTATGGTAACACTTGTTATACTCTTCCAGTTCTCAGGCAATTTTCACGAGACTATATTTTAGTTTCCCAATAACTTACAAATACTTTTAGATTTTTTTTCACGCAAAGTGAAGTGACAACAAAGTTCACTACAAAATATGAGATTCTAAAAAATGTCATACGTCTCAAAGTAGATGATTATTTACATGATGTATTTAGTTAACTCCGAAACAAGTGGCACTGGTGGTTTTCATCATTCTTATAAGACTCCATTTATCTAGTATCTCTTCAGTTGCTTATTATTTTTTTTTATAAACAGATCAGCTGTTTCCCACCAAGACGGTAAACCTAAAAAGAAGAAAAAAATTCATTATCATTCACTCCATCAGTGTTTTCGTTGTTCCGGGAATGAATGTCATTTTTAAGGAGCTGTATCTCTCTCCTTGCTTTTTCCATCTCCGCAGTTGCCCGAAGGAATAGTTGCTCAAAGCTCACGGAAGCCTTCCTTAACACGCCAGTGCCCATGCCCGTGGTATGGTTTGTTCGAAATCGTGTCATTACGATTTCGTGAGTCATCGCTACTTGTTTTACTTACTCTGAAGGTAATTGGGGCGACAGGCCGACAAGTAGGCATTAACACACGTAATTCACAGAAAGATTATTATTGAGGTTTCGTTCAGGTCTTGAGATTCATCAAGGCTTGGTGAAGAACAATACTGAGCTTAACGTTGCTTCTTACAAAGGCTTGCTCTGCACTGAATGACTTTATGTTTCCTGGTATTGCTGACTCAACACATGGCAACTATGGCTAGGGAGCAACCAACTCATGGCAACTAAGGCCAGAGAGCAACCAACTCATGGTCATAAAAGCTTGTGAGAGGATAAAACTTTTAAGAACGGCCGCTGTCACAACTTCACCAACAATTTTCTGCCAGATTCACAGAACTCCAGACGGTGTCCTACACTGCTGGCAGAATTAGCTCGCTTACAAACTTTGATGTTGATGGTTTGGCTGTTGGTGGTACTGCTGTTGATGTTCTTGAAGCTGGGACTGTTGTTAATGTAGTTAGTGTTGTCTGTTGTTGGTAGAGTGCATTTTGGTAATTAGGTAGCTGTTGTTGATAGTGTGAGTGTTGTTGATGCAGTTGGTTTTGTTAGTTATATATATCTTTATTTACTACAAGTACATGTACAAGGTATACAGTCCTAGCTGACAACAATGACATACTACTATATAGAAACTCCCTTGTTATGCTCTGCATTTCGGGCAAATTAGGTCAGTGTCCCGGGATGCGACCCACCCCAGTCGACTAACACCCAGGTACCCATTTTACTGATGGGGAACATAGACAACAGGTGGAAAGAAACACGTCCACTGTTTCTACTCTGGCTGGGAATCGAACCCAGACCCTCGCCGTGTGAAGCGAGAGCGTGGGTGTTGCGTAGGTGTTGTTGGTGGTGTGGATGTTGTAAGTGCTGTAGTTGTTGTTGGTGGTGCGGATGTTTTTGGTGGTGTGGGTGTTGTTGGGTGGTGTGGGTGTTGTTGGTTGTGTGAGTGTTGATGGAGGTGTGGGTGATATTGGTGTCGTGGGCCTTATTTGGGGTGTGGGTGTTACTGGAGGTCTGGGTGTTGGTGGTTGTTAGTGCCAAATATGTATTTAGTGGCGTAGGCATTGTCGATATTGTGTTACTGCTTGTGTTGTAGTTGTTGGTGGTATGATCGTATGTGCTGTGAGTGTTGTCAGTGGTGTGGGTGTGTTTGATACTGTGTTTCCGCTGGTGCTCTAGTTGTTGGTGGTATGATTGTAGGTGATGTGAATTTTGTTAGTGGAATGAGTGTTGTTGATATTGTGTAGCTGGTGGTGTTGTGGGTGAGGTTGATATCTTTGATGTGGTGCTGTTGGTGATATGTTCGTTGTGCGTTCTGATCGAGTTGGTTTTGTGTTTGTGGTGATGGTATTGTTGATGGTGTGTTGTTATTGTGCTTTGGGTTTTCTTAATGATGTGGGTGTTGCTGTGCTGGTATATAGATACCGTGTTGCTTGTGGTGCTGAGGGTGTTGTTAGTTGTGTAGATAGTATTGTTAGTGCTGGTATTGTTTATGCAATGTTCTTGAAGGTATTGTGGGTTGTAAGCTTGCGCCCATTTATATTCCAGAGAAGCATGCTCCTTCCGTATGCTTGTTAATGTTACTTCCCAGGCAGCTCACGGCTGCTTCCTTATTGACCAGCTGACCTTCGACCCACTCACACCTTCTCCCGCGACCTGGCCCTGGTTTCTGTGCTACGAGGCTTATAATGGGTAGGCTTAATAGACAGTTCTTTTGTGACATGTCTGAATCAAATATCACCAACTATGAGCCAACTATCCCTTCCCACAGCTTCGGAAGCTTTCATAATGCGTACATTTATTCGCATACCCCTGAACGTCATATAGTTAATGAATAAAAGGTGAGTCATAATGAATGGTTGTCAGTGAATAAATATCTCATTTTACCAGACTGGGATACAAGTAGCGAAATAAACTACTTTTTCTGCTTCACTACAAATTTCTATGCTCCACTACTTGCAACTTTTGAGTAAATTACACACAAAAAAATATTTGAGATAATTATGAGAGTTGTGGTACTTATGATATCTGATATTGGAACATGAATATGCATGCAATGTCAACTGATGTATTCTTAATTTACTGGTACTAGAAAATATTCCTAAATCTTTTTCCAAGTCACACACGACCTCCATTTCCATTTGATATGAGAGATTAAGAGTTGCACATGTGTCTAATTTATCAATGTGTCGGTTCTCTCAATGTACTCGTGGCGCCCCTGCTTTTCATTGGGGGAATATTGCGTCTCCTGCCAAGTCTTTTGCTTGCATAGGGAGTGGTTTTCGTGTGCAGGTTTGGTACCAATCCCTCCAGGACCTTCCAAGTGTATTTTAATGTATCTCTCTCGCCTGTGTTCGAGGGAATACAGATCAAGGACCTTCAACCGTTCCCAGTAGTTTAGGTGTCTTATCGTACATATGTGCACCGTAAAAGTTCTTTGTACATGTGAAGGCTTACTCAGCCCTGTAACAACTTCAGACAGTATTACTAAGGCTGGCTCCTCCTCAGGAAAATTAATGCATAGAAAAAGAACAAAAACTGACAAACATAAACACTTTATTATTTAGGAAATATAAAATATAAAACACTTAAATATGAAATATTGATCCTACATTAAAGAAAATGAAAAATGAAAAATATAAATGATATCTGAATTCAACGCTAGTATATATAAAACTTGGGTGTCTGGTGTTGGTGACACTGCGTGTTGTTGAAATCGTAGCCATTGCTGATGGGGGGGGGGGACCGCAGGTGTTGGTGACAACCCACCGGCTCGTTCTTCACAGAGTCTATAGCCGTAAAATAATCTATCCAGATGACGGGTAATCAGGTTCTTTACCACTGCAATGATGAGGGATTATGTCCTGATTCTTCATACATGTGCACAGGCAAGTAGATAAAACATGGGACGTCTCAGGACGTTAGTCCGTCTCCTTCAATTCTACTCGTTGGTTGGCAGGTGATCCATTCTGTCATTCCAAGCTGGAAAGAGAGACAGGTTACACACTGCTTAAGAAATCACTCTCCATGATAAGTACAATACCTAAAAGACGTGGTGATTATTAAGACATTTAGCATAGAGCAAGACTGAAAGGACTAAGTTTATTATTGGTCAAAAGTGAAGCTTTCAACCAATAAGTCCACTAGAATATGAGCAGGCATGTACTTACAGTAGTGCTGGGAGCTGTGAGTCGAGTGATTACTGTTTGGCCGGAGCCCCACACGTCACCTTTCGGGGGGGGGGAAGTGGGAGGGGAAGGGATAGAACGAGCTAGACTGACCCTACCTTAACAAGCAGCTGGCAATCAAACTATCACTTTTGGGGAGGGGGAAAAAGGGGGGGGGGAATAGCGGGAGCTGGACTTACCCTACCTTAACAAGTAGCCGGCAATGAAACTATTGTTACTATATACTCCCTTGCTACTCCTATCTATTGAACTTTTCCCTCACAGTACACTCTCCAGGTCTGCAATGTCGCCAGCCTTGAAGGGGGCCGTTAGTGTACAGCAGTATTCCAGCCAAGAGAGCACAAGCCATTTGAAGAGAATCATCATGGGCTTGGCATCCCTAGTTTTGAAGGTTCTCATTATCCATCCTATCATTTTCCTAGCGGATGAGGTAGATACATTGTTGTGGTCTTTGAAGGCAAGATCCTCTGACATTATCACTTCCAGGCCCTTCACATTACTTTTCCGCTGTATTATATGGTTAGAATTTGTTGTATACCCTGACACATTTTTAATTTCTTCAAATTTTCCATATCTAAGTAGCTGAAATTTCTCCTCGCTGAACTTCATATTGTTTTGAGTGGCCCATTCGAAGATTTGGTTAATGTCCACTTGGAGTCTCGCAGTGTCTTCGATGGAGGTCACTGCCATGGTAATTCGGGTGTCATCCGCAAAGGAAGACACGGAGCTATGGCTTACACCTCTGTTTATGTGAGAAATGAGGATGAGGAAAAGAATGGGAGCGAGTACTGTGCCTTGTGGAACAGTGCTTTTTACTGTGGCTGCTTGGGACTTTACTCTGTTTGCTATTACTCTTTGTGTTCTATTTGTCAGGAAATTGTAGATCCATCTACCAACTTTTCCCGTTATTCCTTTATCCCGCATTTTGTGTGTTATTATACCATGGTCACACTTGTCGAAAACTTTTGCAAAGTCTGTGTACACTACATATGTATTTTGTTTATCCTCTACAGCATCCAAGACCTTGTCATACTGGTCCAGTAGCTGGGACAGGCAGGAGCGACCTGCTCTAAACCCGTGTTGCCCTGGGTAATCTTAGCTCATCTGTCTTATTTCTTAGACTCCTACTATGTATATAGTAAACCTTAAGGGAGCTAGTCACTCGTTGCCCTCTACTATCTCTCTTTGTTTGTTGATCAATTGCTTTACCTTTACTAGCAACTTTATTTTGAATATTGTCCTTTAAACATATCCCTGGGGTATCCTGGTAACATCTGCTGTTTTCAACCCTAATGCTGCAGCCTGATTGTTTTCCACAAACACCCATGCTTTTATAATCTATCAGTTTAAATTCTTAGGCAAGTCATCAATGACCCCCTCAATCAAACTGGCTAATGCAACCACTCCAGTCCCAGAGAGATCAACCCCATCCTTTGCATACATATCATGCTTGCCATAGAATTTGTCCCAGTTATCAGTGAATGGGATTGCAAGTTCCTTGAAGTACCTGTCTAGCCAGCAATTTATACCAATTGCCCTAGACATCCATTCATTGCCCACTCCCCTTCTAGGCAAGATGGTACATATGATTGGGATCCCTCCCTTAGAACTGACAACTTCTATGGCTGACCTGTACGTATCTAGCAGCTCCTGTCTGCTGCCCCTCATGATGTCATTTCCACCAGCACCGAAACAGATAATGGGCTTTTCCCATTACCTGACATAATATTATCCAACCTGCAGACTATCTCACCAACACCAGCTCCTGGGAGGCACACCCTCTGTCTGACCTTCCTATCTCTGTTACAAAAAGCATGGTCCATATATTTTACCTGAGAATCTTCTACAATTAGAATATTCTTACCTTGATTAGCAGGGGAATCAGTGGTACCTTTAACCTCACTAACCACTGAAGTACACTCGTCCTGGAGAACAGAGAATCGATTTCCTACCTTCACATCTTCTCTATTAACCTTCCTTATCTCCCTTCTTCCTGAATTGTGAACCACTTGCCACTTAAAGCGGCTGTCACTCTCACAGCTGGTGACCATTTCCTCCTTACCAGCTCCGACCATCTCACACTCACTCCCAAACCCATCTAGGCGAAGCTTCAGCGTCCTGTTTTCCTCCTAAAGAAGTAGAACCTCCTTCTTCAACATTTAACCTGAGATTCCAAAAAACTACAGCAGGCCATGGCGCTCAGTAACTCCCCACGCTAATTCCCATACAGCTCAGGACAGTGACCACACGTGACTTCTGACTGCAGCATACTATTGTTGCTGTCTTGTGCTCTCCCCTCGAGGGAGGTTCCTTGATGCTGGTAAGGGACTCTTGATCTAGGGAATTGGCTATGTGGTGTAATTCTCTGAATAAAATCTGAATGCCTTCCATCCCATCCCCAGTGGCACTTTATAATCCCTACAGGTTTATCGTTCCCCCATGAGGATGATGATAATAATAATAATATGATAATAATAATATTATCTTTATTTACTACAAGTACATGTACAAGGTATACAGTCCTAGCTGACAACAATGACATACTACTATATAGAAAGTCCCTTGTTATGCTCCGCATGTCGGGCAAATTAGGTCACTCACTACGATGGCAGACGATGCAACATCCCCCCAATGAAAAGCAGGGGTGTCACTAGCACGTTAAGAGACCATACAATAAGTGTCAGGGGCCCGAGACTGTTCAACTGCCTCCCAGCATACATAAGGGGGATTACCAACAGACCCCTGGCAGTCTTCAAGCTGGCACTGGACAAGCACCTAAAGTCTGTTCCTGACCAGCCGGGCTGTGGCTCGTACGTTGGTTTGCGTGCAGCCAGCAGTAACAGCCTGGTTGATCAGGCTCTGATCCATCAGGAGGCCTGGTCACAGACCGGGCCGCGGGGGCGTTGACCCCCGGAACTCTCTCCAGGTAAACTCCAGTGTCCCAGGATGCGACCCACACCAGTCGACTAATACCCAGGTACCCATTTTACTGATGGGGAACGTAGACAACAGGTGGAAAGAAACACGTCCAATGTTTCTACTCTGGCTGGGAATCGAACCCAGGCCCTCGCCATGTGAAGCGAGAGCGTTAGCCACCATGTTATGTTATGTGCTTTGTCCTGTGTTGCTGACGACTCTGAAGTCTCCTGATACAAATTACCCAGGAACTCCAGGTTAAAAATTAAAATATACTAATATGGAAATTTTGATATGTAAACACATGTATCCAGATCAGTATTCTAAACGTCCCACGGCATCACACTCCAGTGTTAGCCGCCATATTGATGAATAAGACAGATGGGCAACACCTGGGTATATGTTATAATGGAGAGATTAGAGAATTTATCAATCTAATCATGACTCTAATCTGAATCATTGGTAGTAATGTTCACACAAGAATGGGCTGCGACAGTTAGTGGAGATGTAATTTGATGACCGTGAAAGTAATGGTCAGTTTGACCTGCAATGAAGTAGTATCTGTAGTATTAGTAGTTAGTCTCGTAGAAGGTTCACTCAGCTATGGTGGTGCTGAAATAAACTGACCAGCCGGATCCCACCTTGGGGTCGACAGATTCCCACTGACAGAAATCAGGATGAAGAAAAAATACAAAAGGAGAAAAGTAAAACTTGAGAGAAGAGCAGAAGGTAGTGTTCATTTCTCTGTATTATTAACAGATGCTGCTACCACTGCCGCAGAAACAAGAGATAAGAGAGTGGGCTAGAGCCCAACAGGAGTAAAACAGCAGGATATTGAGGGTGTAAAGCATTACTTCCGACAGGTACTGGTCCTTAGGGTAGCATAGGCGTCTTATCAGACTATTGGCTCACTAGGAAACTAACCCTAATAATATGCAATTCAATAGGCCTCATGTACTTGACTTAAATGATGAGAAACAAAGACTGACGATTTATAGTTTAATAGCAATAATAAATTACAAATCAAATACAAAAAAAAACCTGCGACGCCACTATTCACTCATAAACCAAGTTACGGATCACCACGTTCATCTCCACTAATTTCTAAAATTTTCATGTCAAGTACCACATACCCTTACATAATCACAGGCCATAAACAAAATTTTACGGAGTTGTAGTTTTGAATTTCTTCATGCAAATACTAAAGACGCTCCCATGTTGGTAGGGCGAATATATCCCATCCACTCCTCCGTGTGTCAGTCAGGGTGGGATCACACTAGTCATGGCTGCTGTTTTGGTCGCTGCTATTCTCGGGTTCTATCCCCACCCGTGGTATGATTTATTTTCATATTTAGCAGCAGAAATAGCTATTCGGCCTTAAAATATTGGCCACTAACAGAACTTTTGTTTTCAGGCTTTACGCTTTAGTCTCCCTTAACAAATTGTAACTTGAAAATCACTCTTTACAACGACAATGGCTCAAACGCATTTATTATTTTTTATTAACATTAATATTAATTATTGCGTTAAACTATAACTCAAAAACATTAATTAAACAAGAAGCAATGAATTAATAAAATCTATTTCATGCTAAACAATATTCCAAGTGAAAAAAATATTGGAACAGTATGAACAGATAAAAATAAAAAAAAAAGCATTAATCTTCCTATCATAACACATTTTTTCGGAAAATTAATTCCATGTACAACAATATTTATATATATTTACGGATGTTAAACTGTATATAAGCATTATGCTGCGTATTTATTCCCTACATCCGAGTTACAGAATCATGTACTTATTATGTAAGAAACAAGAAGGGTTTATACGTACGTATATTTAAGGACAGTGTTGAAATCTTCACAATGAATGTTTTATGATAATTTTAGACATGACTCGAGAGGCAGATTTACTTCATTACAGTATGTGATATAATTAAGTCAAGATATTCTCTGTAATAACACTCCAACGTGTTTGTGTGTCTGGCAAACATTAGATCAAAGGTTAGGTTAGGTTAGGTAAGGTTCGTCAGGAAACATGACAAATGTTTCCTGACGCGGGTCTTAGTCAGATGATGACCCGCCTTTGGAGCTTTTGGTCATCTGACCGAGGCCTTCCGCTGGCTTACCGGTCCACCCCTTTAAAAATTATGGTCATTTATAACCATTGTTATATTGTATTAGATCAAAGGAATATAATACAGACACCTCGCTAAATAAGACACATGTGCGACACCTGGTAAGTGTATCTGAGAGATGTTTCGCTCACTTGGGGTTTTACATTCTCACTCAAAGTTCATCACACTTTACCAGTGTTGTGGACCACTCCACAACGCCCTTAAAGTAAGTTCACTCGGAACGCCAGTGGACACATTTGTCCTGCGCTCTAATACATAAACGCATGAGAAACTTTTAATTACGCTTCAGCTAAATCACTTAGCCTTCCTCGAAGAGAAACTGATATGAGATAATGTGAAAGTTTTTCATCAACTATTTCTAACAAATGAGTTACAAATTTCCAGTTACAATTACGCTGGATGAGTAGATGGTATACCATGGGTTGTTGATATGTTTCTATAATGTACTACGAACCGAAAGGAAAGTTAGTAGTAATGTCGGATATAATTAAACTAGGGCGTGATCTCCTGACTGTATATTTAAACAATTCTGTGAATGTCTCAGCTATTGTTAATGCCGTATGTGTTGATTGCGTGTGTTGGCGCATGAGAACAATTATATACAGTCGATTGATTTGTCAGCGTTCAGTGTTTAAATTATGAATCTGCTATAATTTACCTCCGTTGCTTTCAATTGTTTTATTATTTATATTCGCTCTGGTGGTAATAGTGGGAGTGGAGAATCCATGTTGGCTTCAGCATCCATTCCTCTATAGATCACATATGCTCGAATGTATTTCATACAACACTGTCTTCCATGTGTCATCCTGAAGGTCTGCTGAATGTGACACAAATTATCATGAACTTCACCATGTAGGACAGATTTATGGGTATTGGAATTTATGAAACAATTAACATGATAATCATTAGAGATCAATATTGGATGTTTAGTATATTTTATGTGAGAGGTTTTGTAGTTTACCTTGACGTCTTATAACACCATTATCAAAGAATAAACCGAACCTTATAATTAAGGCTCGGTTTATTCTTAAATGTGGGCATTGCTCCATGTTTAATTAATAAGTCTAATTTTTCTTTATATACCTCTTTCTAGATTTAGAAACTTTATAATTTAATATATAAGGAGAGTAAAGTCTTATCCCAATTTAATAATCCTGTATCATTTAGAAGTTTGCGTAAACTTGAAATGTATTTTTATCGAAAGCTGATTTAGGAATCATATTACAATTAGTTAGAACAACTGATTCCTAAGCAATATTACAGTCAGCTCTGGCAAGTCGATTTCTTCAGTCAACCATTTTGGTGCCTTAAATCATAATTAATTTTTAATAAATTTATTAAAGGGTAACAAATGTGAAAGATTATCTACATCAGATATGTGACCAAAAGAAGTAATGATATGTATATTGGGTATATTTAATCTTGGTTACTTTATTTCGTACATTGACTAATTTACCATTCTCGTTTCTGGTTCATTGAAGTGTAACGTCATTATCCGACCATATGATTCTCTTATTATCAATTAATTCTTTAAAATGTCGCGAATATGAACAGATTTATATAAAATAGCATAAACATAACATGATCGTAAATAGCATTTAAGTTTATGACGAGAATTTTTCAAGTAATAGAAAATCCAACTGATACGTGGCTAAAGATAACTTTGAGGCCCGACTCGAGAGAGATCACAAGTTAGATCACGAGGAGACAGGTAACTCAAACTACATTCATAATTTATGTTTGGGTACAGTGGGGGCAGGACCATAGTAAATAATTTTATAATACAAACCTTGTACAGTAAGCACAGTATAGTCTCCTTATTTTCCTCAGTAATGTTTAACAAATGTATAAAAATTGCTTTCAAAGTCCTACACAGAGCTCGATCCCTCTGGCGTAACTGTTCTACAGCTCCATAGTCGATGATGTGTGAGTGAAGAGTGTTGTTAAGCACTCAAGTGTTGCTGATTTTGTCATTCCTGTAAGTAGACTTGTGATTCAAAAAGACACGTGAGCAGGATACTAGATACATGCATTAGACGACGTTTAGGTCTTAAGACTTTGACTTTGTTAGAGGCAATCATGGTCCCTGGACTGAAATGTTCTCTATTATGTACTAACATTTGCTCATGTGTCTTTATAAGCTACCTGTCAGTATCAGTTACCAAGATTCAT